>NW_011967075.1:162125-188822 GCF_000949405.1 Vollenhovia emeryi
TCTCTCTCTCTCTCTCTCTCTCTCTCTCCCCCCCCCTCCCCACCGTGTCGCCTCGTCGTCTATTTCCTACGAACGAGCCTCGCGCGCACGAGGAAAAACTTAACGTTACGTACAAATGCCGTCCTTTTCGCTCGCGCGTTTCGCGCTCGACGTGAGAAATTACTCCGCGGAGCGAAGGCGCGAGATAACGCGATATCGCGGTAACGGCGCATTCGCAACCGCATACCGGATATCTCGCGCGCGCGCGCTAATTCATCCGTAATGCGCGACCGATACGTCGCGGGGACGTCCCTCGGTCCGCTTTCCGATCCGGTGTGCCGGACCTTGAAAGGTACGTGAAAAGCGCGTCGATACGGTGACTAGTCGCGGCGGAACATTTGAACGGCCCGATTGACGTCATAGCGCGCGCGTGTCGTGAATGGACGGGGGTCGCATGCGCGATACTCGTAGCGAATTCGATTGCCTGCGCTAGTGCGCACCGAGTGCACACTAAGGCCTGTTTATAGTCGATTTTTACATCTAGCTTTGCCCTAAATACACGTTCGAAAAGTATTTAGCCGAGAAACGATCCGCGTGGGTGCTCTACAGATCATTTTACTGACTAGGAAATATTTCAAGAGATATTCAAGACGATCCTTAAATAGAAGGATTGACTGTAAACAAGCCTTAGTGCGCGCTGGCGCGAGCAACCGGATTCGCTATTGGAGAATCATTACGACGGTTTTCGCCCGACGACAAAGGTGCAACGGCACCGTCCACTATTTACGCAGCCCGTATCGTCCGTCGTTAAATTAAAGCCGCGATGAATCACGATAGAAGCACGTGCGCGCGATAAGATTTCCTCGAGAAAAGGCGCGTCGCCGATCGGCGCTCGGATCCGCTTTGACTTTCTACTTAATTGTAACTCACGGATAAGTTTTGCGGAATACGCGCTTGCACCGTTTACAGCACTTTTCAAAATGGGAGGAGCAAATCGGATCTATCTATCTGTCACGTGTTCACGTGTCAGTCGCTACGCGCTTATTGGAGCAAGGCCGTTATATGCCAGTCATGACTGTCTCCCAAGTCTATTAATGTATTACTTTCTGCGAAAAATACATTTTTCTTTATTTCTATTACATTTCTCTGCGTGTGCGATGTCAGATATTTAATTTGCCGTTATACAGCACGTAATAAGTTTCGTCGAGATACGCTTGTGAAACATCGAACGTTATTCATTCACAGTCAGCGTTTGTGCACTGAAAGAATCGGAGTAAAAATCGAAATTAAAGCCAACGGCACACGATACTGTTTTTTTTTCCTACTGGGTTGCTTGCGTGAGCCAATAAAGATGCAGAGTTTTAAGCCAACGGCACACGATACTATTTTTTTTTCTACTGGATTGCTTACGAGAACCAATAAGGATGCAGAGTCTTAAGCCAACGGTACACGATACTATTTTTCCCTACTGGATTGCTTACGAGAGCCAATCAGGATGCGGAGTTTAAAGCCAACGGCACGCGATACTATTTTTCCCTACTGAATTGCTTAGACTATTAATATTACACACTTTGAACACTACACGGTGAAAATTTCCTCTTAAAAATTACCCTGAAAATCTTAATCGTGAGACATGGCATTTTGAAGAACTTTATAAGCCAACATTTTCGCGGCCGTGTGTGAGGAACCGTAAAGTCGCGGTCACCCGTCCAAGTTTTAACCACACTCGATGTTGCTTAAGGGGACTCTGGAGTGATTCTGCACTTTTGGCACCTTTTGCTCCTAGAACTGTCGATTTGTGAAAACATTTGTGTAACGTACAAATTATGTGGCTTTTGTGCACAGACCGACAGTGTCCCACTATTCAGATTAAGTGAAAGAACATCATGGTACCATTGAAATTAAGTTTAGGAGCTTAACAAGAAGTCACTTGAATAAGTTATAGGTTACCTAAACCCATTACTTATTTGAGTGAATAGATTTTTTGCTACCTAACCTATAACTTATTCGAGTGAATAGAGTTTTTGTTAGGCCTCTGAGCTTAATTTCAGTGATACCATGCTGTTCTGTGACTTAATCTGAATGGTGGGACACTGTCGGTATACAAAAGTCTGTACACAAAAGCCACATAATTTGTATGTTACACAAAGGTTTTCACGAATTGACAGTTCTATGAGCAAAAGGTGCCAAAAGTGCAGAATCACTTCAGCATCCCCTTAACCTCGATAATCGGACGGGCTAGCAGTGATCCTTTGACTCTGACACTACCTTGATGAGCTTTATGAGAGTTTTTGAAATTTTACCACACATTTCTACTAGTAACATGTATACTAACAAGTAATACTTTGAATAATAAATTCTTATTTTTAATTTTATATGTAAAATGTATTGTGCACATTTAATAATATGACATTGCAGGCAATAATAAAACTAAATTAAATTATAAAACAGCTTTTATTTAAAAAAAATTGACCGAGCAAAATCTAAACGCGCGCCTTAGCCTTCGCACCCACCACGAGGTTAAGTTACGGTAATTACAGTACACGTGGCCGCGCATGCTCAACTTTTAACTGCAAATTTCTCAAAAACGAAGACCCATTCGCTCTATCCCTTCGACACTTTTCATAAACCCAGTAACCCTCCTTCGAATAGACTATGTCTCGTTTCGAAATCGATTTCGCAATTCTTGCCAACTTCTTGTAAGTAAAATTACTAGCGAAATGTATGGTAAAGTTTCAAAAAGCTCATGACATTCTTCGAAATGCCACGTTGCCCCACGATTACGTGAAGAACAAATTCTCTCCGTATATTGGTAAAGTCCCCTATTATGAGACAGGCTCCTAATATGGGACAGCGGAGTTTCTGCTCAATTAATTGGCATCATCTGTTGGTTCCACCATGGATTTGTTGCCCTCGGGGTGAAATCTGTTTAGCGAAAAATTGACCGTTTGATCGTGTAATCGTTGCGAAAAAAAGTTGTAAACCTGCTCTCTCTCATATTAGAATCCTATCTCACAATTTCCTCTGCATGTAACGTGCGAGTTTTTTTTTCTGGGAAAACTTTAAATCGCACTGACTGCGTTATTAATTAAGACGCGCCAGCGAACGCGATATGCTTTTCCCGAGACGTGACGCAGGTTCGCGTTTCTCACTGTGAAATCTGAAATTCCTGGAAGCGATCGGGTCGTCCTTAGTGGCGCCTTCAGCTGAAACGGTAAACGAAGAAGTTTCATATTCCAACTGGTTCAACAACATTATAACTGTTGTTGCTGCGATCGCAAGCGTTGTCGCAGAGTAGCGCAGCGCCGTGTGTATCGACTAATGTAGGTCGTCTCGTATATAATTTTTCATCGCGTTCGCCGATGCCCCCGCACGACATTTCCCCGCCTCGCGCCACGTTCGGGGCGAGGGGGAGAAGTGGCGAATAATCTCGTCCACCAGGCCACCAACAGTCACACCCTAATCTCAAAGGTTCGGCGTCGGCACACGTTTCTGTGTTTCGCCAACACGGCAAGGCCCATTCGACGCGGGGGACCTGACGATTGTCGCCGGAGTCAATCTTTCATCGCGCGTTACATTCCACAGAAAAAAAAAGAAAAGAAGAATCCCTTTTGTGCGGGAAGAGAACTTCCAATCGGCACTTTATTACTTTCTGTCGAGAACTTGTGGGGGGGGGGCGTTTAACCAACTTTTTCACTTTCTCAATGGCTCACAGGTGACGGGAAACGGTTGAGTAATGCGCGCCTAGTTTTTCTGCGATATCTCGCAGAGGTTCGACGTGTCGCGGATTCCGCTGAAATCTGACGACTCATCGTCATGACTTCTCCTCGGAGAGGGGGGGGGGGGAGTCGTTTTCAAGACCCCGTATATATTGTATGTACTTCTAGATCGAAGTTTTTCGACGCCATGCCCCTTCGCTAATCGTACTTTCTGCGAATACATTGACGTTGCGTGTTGACTCGACTATATCGCATCCAGGTCGAATCTCGTACAAGAAAAATTACGTGCTCTTTTTTTTGTTATCCATTTATCATGCTATCCGCCTTACACGAGGTTCAGAGGTGAAATAGCCTGGTGGTTTTTTTCTTTTGCAATAGAATTTCTACTTTGAACTTGATACATCGCTCTCGCGCCATTTGCCAAGTTTTTTTTCGTTATTAAAATCATAAATTTATCGCGCTGTGCTATCGGCCACTTCATGTACAGCAGTAAAATATAGCATTTGCGCCTATTGATTTGTCCCTGAATCTGATTACATTTCTTCTTCTTTTTGGGTTAAAGTATTCGTTGCTGTTTCTGGTACATATTTTTACAGCGATAAAATATTAAAGAAAAACAGTGAGCATTTCTTATAGTTTTTTATACTCGAGACTTCGATCAGAGAAACGTTCCGTTACGTGTACAATTAAAAAAAATTCCAAACAGATAGTAAAACTGTGAACTGACATCAATTTTTTTAACGTAATGCCATTCATAATGTACGTAACATTTCAATACTTCATTGTTTATGCAACAATTAACATGATTTGTATTTAGTTTTCTCTCGTTCAAAATTAAATGCCTCGCTAGAAGTTTCAACTTTCAAAAGTAAATTTATTGTGAGGATATTAATGAGATTTTCGCGTAGTCGACAATTGGATCTATTATAACACCACAGAGAGAATGTAAATTAAACCATCACGATCACATCTGTAAAACATTGATTCTGCATATTTATATTTAAAAAATTTCTTATTTCCCTTTTTCTTTTGGTTCAATTAGTTCGTTCACAAAACTGGAGAGTCATAGATTTCAGTCCAACCAAAATACAAAATTATTATGCAATTTAATTCGCTGACAATAAGCTTTATGTATTAATTTATTTATTTATTGAAAACACCCCTGTCAGTGCTCGTTAATTTCTGACCCCTGACTGTCTTTATTGTTTATACATGTGTGATTTAATTTTCAGCGTGTAACATCTTGCACACCTCACTCTTATCAGATCCTCTGCGAAAACTGACGCATATCAGCTGCCGAGCATGCGAGGCTTGATCGCTAATGCACTCTTGCGTCGGAATTCGCAGAAGGACATCGCATGACGGCGCCTCTTACACGTATTCTTACATGTATTTTTATAAATTTAGACTTTGCGTTATACTTCTCGCATTACATCTCCGCACGAAGGACGAAACTAAAAAGACTTGTGCAATAGGGCCCTCGGTTATGGATTAAGTCCCGTTATAAACTTAATTGGCCGATAATCGTACATCGGCTCAATTAAGCGAGCCGCGTGTATACGTGTAGGTACTGCGATCTGTCTTGCTGTTGCCGCCACTTGGTGCGACACGATCGTATCTCTTGACGTGTTTTCAATCGTTTGATTTGCAACCGTCCCATGACAAGACCCGGTATTTAATCGCTAAAATTATTCTTCCTACTGAAATCTTTATTTTCACCCAAATTCCTTTTAAATAACTGAAAATGTTGAGCTTTGAGAGCGGATATAACTTTCTCGACACTTTATAGTGTGTACGTTAAAAGAAAGATTCTTTTTCATTTCAATTCGAAAAATTTGTGATGCAAGAAACCGCATCGGACCCCGGAATTGTACCTGACTTTTCAAATTTAAAGGATCACTTTATTTCTCGAGTTTGAAAAAGAAATTCTTTTCTATCGAACAGTATTTTTTTTCTAACGATTTTAGGCAATAGTTCTTGATGGACTCGTTCGTATTCGCTCTCTTCCTCTCTAGCATAATTTTTTTTTATAAGACCCCGCGCGAAACGGTTAAGGGCGACAGCACGCAATCGAATCGAAAAGAGCGAGCTCTCTCCAAGTTGAAAAGCGAATCCAACAGTCCTCCCGCGGCCCAACAGCCGTCCCATCCTGCCTGTCATCGGCCTGGTGGGCCCGGTGGGGCCTGGTGGGGCTCTCGCTAGATCCCGAAGTCTTCGCCCGAGATAAAACACATTATAAACGGCCGCCCGGGACGGGTATCTGGTTTCAGGGAAGCGGCGGCACGTGCGCCGGAGCTGCTCGGGCCCAGGTGGTGTCGCTCGCGCTGCCGAGGAAGAAACGCAAGAAGGAGAGGTCAACCATAGAGGATGCCGCGAGACGGGCGGGGTGTCAATCGAGGAGATTAGCTCGTCGTCGGTGGCGAGGAGCAATGTTCCCCGCGACGACAATGACGTCGTCGCTAGCCGCTGCCGCTCGCCGTCTTACCTCTGCCATCATCACCGTTATCGTAGCCATCGTCATTCGTCGTCGCGTCAACGATACCACCATCGAAGGGACATCGGCGACGGGGGCAGCGACGGCGACGGCGACGATAACGATGACGACGACGGCGGCGACGACGAGAGGGACGAGAACGACGAGAACAACGAGTATGACAAGAATGACGAGGACGACGACGACGATGACGACGACGACGACGACGACGATGATGATGACGATGACGATGACGATGATGCTGATGCTGAAGAGAAGGAGGACGATAAGATATGTCTCGAACGTCTTCATCCTCGCCTTCATCGGTTCTACGATCGGCGGCCTCGCGGAAGCGGCGACGTTGATGCCGATGTCGAGGTCCATCGAACCGAGACGACGACCGTCCATCCTCTCGCACGAACCTCGCCTATCGCGACCAACGCCGTCGCTAACCCCTCTGTCGTCACTGCCATGGCGAGAGGATGCAAAATTCCGCCTTATCTCGCGACTATACTACTTCTTTCCTACACGCTCTTGGGTATAGCAGGTTGGTATCAGCATGTGTTGTTACACACCCGACTCGCGTAACCCGTCCCGCGTATATACGGCTCGCACAATTAGAGGAACGAATTGCATCTTAACCGAATGTCCTTAAATTGCGTTTATACTCGCTATTTGTGTTTATAAGCCGCGCTACAATTTGGCGGTCGCCGGTATTATCGGGTACAAAAGGAGAAAGAGTAACGCCCATGGAAATAGCGTGTACTTAAAGAGGATAAATTATCGTTTCGCATTACACGGTGAATCAGTCGCCCGTGTTACGTTCTTCGCCACTTGTTACGCTCGTTGCGCCACAATCTTACAATCTGTCGTTTTTCTCTCCTTTTTTTTCTGTCTCTCTCCTTTTTTTTCGGCGAACAAGGCAGACAAAAGTGCTGCCGTACAGAATATTTCCGTGTCGGGCCGAAGCCCTCGCCCTCGCGACAAAGCGCTCATTTTATGCGCGACTTATACCAGACGATACGAGCAAATGTGTATAATGTAATAGTACTCGCGCGTCACGTTGCACCTGGTCCCAACGTAAAACCGTCGAGATAATCGACGTGGAGTATCGTTATCCGTTTCCCTGTTCCTCACGCCTCTCGCGTCGCGCTACAATTACAAAGGCGCTCCGGCAACTTTGGCGTATGCCTGTCAAACACGCTTATCTTCCCAGCACACACGTGCACTCGCGTCTCTATCTCTCGATGTACCGTAAAGACGTGACGACTGGTACAACCGACAAATCTGAATCTCTAACAATGATGAGTGACAATGATGTAACGAGATTTTCTAATCGTAAAATTCCACGATGACTTTTAACTATGAGATAAGTAATGTCAAGACGGTGAAGAAAAGAGAGGTGGGAGGGAGAGGGAGAGAAACAAAGAGATTCCATGTGATTTCTCGTTGAAAAAAAAAAGATCTAACGCCGTGCCTCCTCGATAAACTGGAGCGTACGGAGCGTGAAGCGTTGTCGGAGTGTGGAAACGGCAGATTGTAAAATTACAACAGGTGACGGACAGCAGCCACGCGCGGGACAGATGCAACCATCGCCGCCTTAGCTGTACTTTGCAGCTTTGTGTACAGTCTCGCGCCTGCGAGATGCACGCGCTCTCATCCCCCTCCGCCCTCCCCCGCCTGGTCTCCCCTCACCTTGCCACGCCTCGCCTCACCTCACCACACCTCACCTCAGCTCGTCTGGCTCTCCTCGCCTCACCTCACCTCACCTCACCTCACTTCACCTCGCCCCACCTTACCTCGCCTCGCCTCACCTCACCTCACCTCACCTCACCTCACCTCACCTCACCTCGCCTCACCTCGCCTCACCTCGCCTCACCTCACCTCACCTCACCTCACCTCATCTCACTTTGCTTTGCCTCGCCTCACCTCACCTCTCGCCTCGCTTCGCCTAGCCTCGCCTCGACTCGTCTCGCCTCGCCTCGACTCGTCTCGCCTCGTCTCACCTCACCTCACCTCACCCCGCCTCGCCTCGCCTCGTCTCGTCTCGTCTCGTCTCACCTCACCTCACCTCACTTTACCTTACCTTAACTTACCTTACCTCACCTAATCTTACCTTACCTTACTTCACTTCACCTTGTCTTACCTTACCTTGCCCTCCCCTCGCTTCACCTTACTTTATCTCTCCTCTCCTCACCCTCGCCTCACCTCGTCTTTTCGCTAGGGTGGCCACCGCCGCTGGTGTCGCGTGCGTAGATGTTTGGAAAAAAGCGAGGGTGTTAGTAAAAGAGCTAGGAAGAAACATGGTCCATTGTGTTCAACGGGCCTGGAAAAACCGACAAAATTTCTGAAGCGCCTTCAGTAGTTCATCCGATTATTCACTGTTTGTCTCGTCTCCATAATGGGGCCGAATGAATCGTCAGTCTTTAATCATCCTCGATACAGTTGATTATCAATATAAAATGTATACAGAATGCGAAATGAAAGTGTACTATAGAATCTTCAGTAGTGATAATAATGAAAGAAATAAACTGTAATAACGTAACCGCTATTGAAATGGGCGAGCTTGTTCTCTGGAAAACCGTTTAGTGGCGTGTGCGGAGAAAAAAAAATGGAATTGTAACGCAACGTAAATTTATATATTATAAGGTTCTAAACAATGTATTTCATCAACAGATGCCTGCTCGTCGCGTTCTACGCCGAAACCGAGGCCGCCGACGCCGACGGATCGGCCGAATATCACATTCCACATGTACAAGTGTCCACCGGATTACGCAGAGTGGTATTGCTTGAACGGCGCCACGTGTTTCACCGTAAAAATTGTCGACTCCGTTCTGTACAACTGTCTGTAAGTACGACTCAATTCCTCACTTGAGAACCTCTCGCCCGTAGCTCAGCGAAGTCAGGCCAGGCAGTAAATACACGTTAGAATTCCATTCCGCGGGTTTTCCCCGCGGCAAAAATTCCGCAGACCGTGGACAATTGAAATGTTCGAAAATGCCCCGACACTTATGCGAGAACGCGTACAAGGAGTATTATGGCCCTCCGGTCTCCGTCGGGCGCCTCACTATGCGAGACGTGGCCGCGAACAATCGCGGCGGTACCGGGCGAAAGAGCCACCGAGGGAGAGACGGCACCACCACTCGCGCCTTGTTCAGCCGTTAATCTGTGACTGCGCAACCTCGGCACGTACGTGGAAATTCCTGTCGGCTCGTGTTCGACTGACATTTTTCCCTGAACGCTACCAACGCTCCTCCTTTGATCTACGTCGACGTTTTCTCTATTTGTCTTCCCTTCTGTCTGCTCACGAACACGGTGACTGTCGTTCGATACTCGTTCGGACTTGCTAGTTCGCAAAGATTGATGCCTGGAGGCAACGAGAGCGAGGCTGAATTTAAATATATCGAGAGAGGGAAAAAAGTCTATCGAGTAATCGGATTAACATCGGAATAGCGTCGAGGAGTGCGGAGCACACCGTGCTCACTCAACCTTACCATTTCCCACGGTGTTTGCTTTGTCGACCGCGATCTACCGCTTGAATCGAAGTCTCCTCTCATCTCGCGCTTGTCGCGCCCGACTTGAATTAATCTAACAGTCATGTTTCCTCGTGGACTTTTAAACGCCCCGTAGCAAATTTTATCAAATCCGATTCTTGTGGTGAAAAGGAGCGTGTAAACTACGAATGGCGACACCAATGAGGGATTGTGATACGGCGATTGTTTTAGCTACCATGTAGCACGCGAATACTCAATTGTAAATATTTCTGCGCGACTGCTTAAACGATTGAAACTGACTGGCCACAGGTATAAATAGAAGCTGAATAAAAGCGAAAAGATTTGACGAGATCAATGGATTGAGAAAGAAAGAGAAAAATAAGCTATTTCCCATACAGCACCAAAGCTTTCAAAAACATTTCAGAAACATTGCAACAATGTTTTCTGAAATGTTTCTGAAAGCTTCGGTGCTGTATGGGTTGTCAGTTTTTTTTTATTTTATGAACGAAGAAAAAGAGACTATACATGCAATTGCTTATTTTGCACAAAATTATCTTCGGTCTGTACAATCGACTAAAAAGGATGCTCCTTGAGACGGATAAAAAAAGTCGTCATTTAAGGGGACATCTATATCAAGTCCGTTTATCTGCTTGTCCGCTCTAACCGTTTGGTGAGAAAATATAATTTTGAGACACTGGATTGGTGAAAAGTACATTTCGACGTTGAAAACTTATATAATTTTATACTATAGAGACTATGAGTTACAAACTTATATTAAAAAAATAAAGTTTTTTTCTGTAAAGTTATATAAAAAGAACTTTATACAATTATAGAATCTGTTTCAGAATGTGGAGCGTCTCCAATAAATTCCTTGAAACCCCCTTTGCAAACGAGAATTAATGCAGCCGAATTCAGCATCCTCGCTATCCGCCGCACATATTTGTGGTGCATCGGTTTTTTATTTGCATCCGGCTTTTACGCTCACGATAACTAATGAAACATAACATATCGAAAATACGACTTATTTTGTTGCATTTTCACTTTGCCAAATGCAATAAACGCAATTGATCTTCAAGTCTTCAGGCTTTTTCTTGAATAACACATAAAAATATTAATAATTTTAAACGTGTGCTATGTACAAATTTTTTTATACAATTCTATAGCACAAAATTATATTGGAAAATACATTTTTAACTTAATTGTAATGTCGTATCTTTCATTCAATCTTGAAATTACATTTTCTCATTCAACGATCAGAGTGAATAAACCTCTTGATACGTTTTTTCGTCTCAGGAAATATTTTTTCTAGCCGATTATGACCAAAGAAAATCATATCGTGTATCCGGTAAAATTGAAAAAAAAAGAGTCGCATATGACGAGCTGGACAAATAAAAGACAACAATCGAGAAGCGTTCTGTTAAATAGAAAAAGAATCCTGTTTCATCAAGACAATGTCAAATCTTATATAATTGTCAGAAATTGTTGGAACCGTTTATCCTACTTTACCTGTCATATTCACTCGATCTTGCACTGTTATTTTTTATTCCGATTTTCGCAAAATTCTCTTTCGAAGATTCTGGAAGCCTCCAAAACCTTTCTACCGAAAACCATAAAAATAGGGTCTGAACAAGTCTGAGCAAGTCATGAACCTGCTTGAGAGATGGTCGATCAAAATGTTCTTTATTTAGATAAATGGTAGTTTCATGCACGAAATTATCCTTAAAGTTTCTTAAAAATAGAGCGAACCTTTTGGTCACAATAGGAACAAAAGAAAGTTGATTTGCAAGGAATCAAAAAGGGCACGGAAAGGACATTACGTGTCAAGACTGGAAAAAAATTATTCAAAATCTCGTCTTAAGTTTAGTCACGGACGATCTGAAGATTCTATTCAGTTAACCCTTAAATGCATCATGTTGCAATTCGGCAACATACCGATATCTAGGTGAGTAGCGTTGAATGTATGTACGGCATCGATGTTTGAACAATAACTGTTTCAGAAGTTTTCATACGCAATAACTTATGTTTCATATGTTTCTAATTTCATGATGTTGCCATTCGGCAACACACCCTTTTGTTCTTGAAAAAAAAATAGTAAGATAGATTTTTTTTCTCATTTTTCCCTTATTGTACTCCTTTTGTTGTATCATATTCAGCAAAAAAATCATAAAAACAAAAAATCATGCATTTAAGGGTTAATGAAACGATTATCTTGGGATTGTTACAGTCAAAAGAAGGTATTCGCAGAAGTACCCGAAAAATAGACAACTTCTGAAATGTTCGTCGTAAAATGAAAAAAATTAAAACTGCTGGTTTTACATATATATTCATTTATTACTATTTACATCACATTTTATATGAAAGTTGCGTCTCGCATTTTAATTCTAATAAAATAGTAAGAAATGCGTATGAAGAAAAATCTCAAAAATTACCTATTTTTCAGACTTCCTACTTTTGAGCAAAAGTCTTTTAACTCTTTTAAAATACAATCTTAAATATAAGATTGGACTATGAATACCGGTTTAAGTTTTCTTTTATGGGCAGTAACGCGTGAAATTGTGTTCGAGTTGAGTGGTAAAGAAATATATCCGAAGGATGTCGATCGTCAATCGATAATCTCAAAGTAAATTTCAAAACTTGAACGGAGGATTAATCGATCTCTTTCTCTCTCAATGTCATATTTATGTAAAAAGCGAAGCGAATAATACAACGAATAATGTTGCACCCTCTATTGGGAACATCAATATCTCGCCGGTCAAACGTTTGAGACCATTTATTGAAAATGTTTATGAAGTGAAATCAAACTTATGCATTACAACGTAATATATTTTCATTATAGTAAATAAAAAATAACATTTTGTAGTAAAATAAATTTTATAATAAAATAACAGAAAGTTTGATAGTTCTATAAGAAATATTTTTTACAAGATAAAAAGAATATTCGACTATTCTTACATTTAATCATTTTTTTATTAACGTGGGTAATCTGGTTACAAGTCTTTCTTCTTTTGTTACAGAAGATTCTTTCATCTATCTTGTAAAATAATTTATAGTTCAGTTTTGGAAAAAGATCTTAATGAATCTGTAGTCTATTTTCTTAAAATTAAACAGTGTTATTAACTACAACAGTGCTAAATATAAGTCTTTATTCAAATTGAGAAAAAATATTGAATAAGGCACGAATCGAATTTTGAACCATAGTGTTTTACTGAATTTTCAAATTCTACACATGGTCTCAAACTTTTGGCCGGCGATATATTCGATGGGCAATAGATTCGTAGGCCGGTATTCATAGTCGATTCTTATTTCAATATCATCTTAAGTGTTGTCTTAAGAGGCTAATACGGCTCTGTGATTGGTTAAAAATACATTAAGAGTATACTTAAGATGATCTTAAATATAAGAACGGACTATGAATACCGGCCGTAGTATCGAGAAAAATGTTTCCTGAATAACAGAGAAATTTGACCATTAATTAAGAAGATTAGGAATATTGAATGATATTAATTCCCAATTATGCATTAAGAGATGATAACTTATTATAAAATTATAATTCATTATATTTATAAATACATATAATCATCCAGGATACAATTACATTTGTTTATTCAAAACAAACTCGTAAATGTAATATAAATATAAATATTTGCGTGTGTTATTTGTAAACCTCGTTCGATCAATTGTACCAGCGAAGATTAGTTTATCTGAATATCATTGATTATCTTTTTAATTATTACATAATCAACGCACTCGATAAACTAATATGCTCAATTAACTAACGATTTTTTTTAACTCTTTTTGCTTATATTTAATTAAGCTCAAATAAATATTCATTAACTACTTTTGATATAAATACATTTATCTTATTACCGGTAATAAAAATAGTTGGGACTTAGAAAGCATTCTACCTTCCTACTATTCAAATTACGAAAGAAAAAGAAAACGCATGAATCATTCGTGATAACATCAATTAATGTTACTCGTGATATTTTGTTTCGCAGATGCGCCAATGGATATATCGGGCAAAGATGCGAGTTTAAAGATTTGGATGGTTCCTATTTACGTGAGTAGACCTTGCTGTTCCCGAGGGATTCTCTGGATAACTTTGGCGATGCGATACGATGCGATAGCTTTCGAAAGTATTCCAACACTGAAATGTGACAGTAAAGAATAAATTTCTGCGTTTATAGTTGTATCAAAATTATAAGCAAAAAAGTGGAATGTCATGCACACAAATTCAAATCGAAAATTTAATTTCGTTAATTTAGCGTTATGGATTTAATTTAGTGTACATTAGTGATGAGTATTTCTAGACGAAACTCATATCTTCGATCATACAATGTATATATCGATGACTCGAAAACTATAAAAATTGTTACATTCGACAATTTTATATATTTTTTTATTACAAAAACATAGTTAATTGTACGTTACTCACACGAGGTATAAAATACATCCCATCTTTAGACATTTACTAATTTCACGTAGTAAAACTTTTTTCGTAGCTCGAATACTTTGCACAAAATATTTCACAATTAAAGAAGAACTTGATCACTTATCTTTATCTAGAAGATATAGAGTATCTATCCATATTTATTTAATTGGAATAAAAATTGAAATATACAGGACACTCCACACGAGTAATTAAAAAAAAACCACGCACATAAACGTAATGTTAAGAACATTTATTAAATCGCATCACCAAAGTTACTGATATCACGTTTAATTCCTCTTCCGAATATATATTATATATATTTAATGAATTGAGAAATGAAAATGATATTTCTTTTTCTTGACAGCCTCACGGCAACGAGTAATGTTGGAGACAGCCAGCATCGCCGGCGGTGCCACAATAGCAGTATTCCTTGTCGTTATCATTTGTATAACGGCTTACATCCATTGTAAACGAAAACAGAAGGAATTACGGTCGAGGTAATTGATCGTCCATTGTCGTTATTTCATCTGTAGCAAGGAACTCGGTCGCGACTTTGACTTCTCGAATGGAATTCGCGACCTTATCGATACGGATTCTTCGCGGACTCGCAGCAAATATTACATTCGACTTTTTTTTCTTCTCGTTGCAGCAATAACAGCGTCGACACGGTGGATGGTCCTGGCCGAGATCCGGAGCTGAGGCCGTTTAGCAACCGCAGCCGCTCTCTTACGCACCCGGTCTACATGACCAAGAATACTACTAACAACTCGGTAAGATGAAGCTCGAGTCTCTATCGAGACTCTATCGATATACTAACGCCGTATAGATAAGCGAAATACGGATTCTGGCAATTCGCAACGATCACAGTAATAATAATGCATCATCCGAAATATATCTTCTCTTAGGCGACGATAGAGCAGACGAGAATGCCGAAGTGGAATTGTCCAGAAATGGAGTCGATGAAGATGGCATCCATCAACGAGAGCAAGCACCCGAGCCAATAGCGATAGAACTATATGACGCGTCGTCTGTACACAGCGTGTTGCCACGACGATTCGTTATCGGCGACGTACTCGAGACGTACGAATGATCGTCGAGTGAACTATTCACTGTACGAAGGTAGTTCGAGATATCTCGAGACAGCAGCGGCCTTTAGAAGCCTTTATTAGCGAACTTGTTGGGAAATACACCAACTTGTTGGATTCAGTGAGTGATGAACCATCTTAACGGCGATGAAAGAAGAAAACAAATGTAAATGAAGCACATAAACGATTTTTCTGAGCTGAGATGACACGTACCGGCACGACGATGTCGGCTCTCTTCGATTATTATATCGTTATGTCGAGACATTCCCCGTTATTGTCGCACTCGTGTCCCCTCCGTTTGATCGAAGGGACGTTTGATGCCCGTCGATTATCGTGTATTCCTTCTACAAACGGTTATCCCGATGAACGATTCGCGAGGAATAGGTCTTTCGTCCAGAAATCTAGAAACGAAAAGGAACTTTGCATGAATAATGTGACGTTCCAAAACGAAACATTTCCGTAGATTCTTCTGTGAAGGTTCGCGACCATTGAATGTTGTTTTTATGCAAACGGTTGTATAGTATCGCGTCTCATCGTCATCACTCATTATCAATGAAGAAAAAGAGAAAGAAAAAGTAATACACGCATCAGTTGGAAAAGTAGTGCCTTTCCACTCTCGTTTGTAAGAAAGCAAATAGTGGTACATCTGATCAAGAAAGATCAAATAGGAAAGAGAGATAGAAAACGAGAAGAAAAGTCGCCCGTCTATTTCTCTCACTAAAATTCGCGACGAGTATCGTCCAATTCGCTAACCGTGTTACGAGCGCAGGACGCTGATACACGCTAGTGACGAAATCTTCTTGTAAAACACAAAATCAATAGCCGTAAAGCGCTGATAGTAGACAAGGTAAAACCTTTGATCCTTGGTACGTATGATATCCACACTCGATTCTAACTTTGTTACTCATGAAGGACATTAATCTGATATATCTCCGGATATATATAAAGGTGATAAATATAAATGCATCTTATGAGATATCTCATGTTCTCGTGTCGCAGAGGTTTAATACATTGTGAGTAGATCTAATTTACATTATCCTTTCACCGAACTCTTCCAAAGAATGTAGGCGAACGCGCACCATTGAACGTACCATTAGTATCAAAGGGTTAATGAACATATGTGTCTTATGTAGAAGTATCTAAGATTTAAATCTAGATTAAATCCGATGTCTTACCAGAAAGCAATAGTTCCCTAAGCACATATGAAGTACATTTTGCCGCTAAAAATAGAGATGCTATTTATTACTAATCGGTTAGAAAGTCTATTGACGTCAGATCGCCATCCGGCGTTGTACTGTTACATATTGACAAATATTTTCTCAAGACGTTTTGCTCCTGTAACGCGAAATATCGTTTACCAAATCTTAGGCACACAAAAAAAATGACGTACTTATAGTGAATCAGTTTTCGTTTCCACATCTGTAACCAAGCGGTAAAAATAAAAAGCGGAATTTAAAGCGCCGTTAGCTATTATTACAAAGTAGAGCAACAAATATAGTAGAACAGTAAACCCAATGACTTTGTAAGCGCAGGGTCATAATTTGCTAACTCGGTGATAGAAAAACTGCAACTAAATAATTTATTTCGTCTATTTATACGGGAAAAAAGTTGAATATGAAATTCAAAGAATTTCTAGCACTTTTCGTCCTATTTATCTCGATATCAGAACAATGAAATGAATACTGAATGATATACGCATTTATCATTTTAGATATTAATTCCGATTATCGTTTCTCATTAGCATTCGTCTCATACGTAATATAAAGGAGTAACCTGCCGGCATTGTTAAATTATTTAGTAAACTCAAGTAAACTGCTATATCGTCTAATATTAAATTATATATTGATCATGCATCGTTATTTCATACATCTCTTGTTTCGTTATTTATTTATTTAGATAGAAAGGCTTGGTCTCCAATCTCACATTTCTTTTCTATTCGAACCTCCCCAACATCCCCCGACTTATGTAGCATTAAAAATGTTGTGTTAACAATGCAATAGAGTGGAATTGATATGTATATTTGGAGATATCTCATCGCGTAGAAAGCTGGGCCTCTTTTGTCACTTTGTCTCAGTTTCTTGTAAATAGTAAGTTATTTTATGTTAAAGGAAATCCCGAATCGTAAACTATATTAATTATTTAAAAAAAAAACGTTTTCGTCGCGCCACGTCGTATTACGCTGTACTACGTTCCACCAGCCTGATACCTCATCGTATTACGATGCACTGCGCTTTAAAAAAACCGAAATGCATATTTTTATAATTATATAATTCGTTAAAAGAGAGAACAAGAAAAGGTACTGAAAACATTGAACGATGATTCAATAGTAATTTGTATATTTGTAGATACTTTCGAGTAAAAAGGAAAGCTTCCAAACATCTTGTTTCATCTTCTTCATATTAATCACCCACCCGTCGCTCGTCGCTTTGAGTCACATTTAATAATGACAACAAACGGCTTTCTCTATTTGAACTACTCAAGATTTCTGCTTGCTACAAAGAAAAAATTAGAGCTAGAAAGAAAGAGGAAAGCTTAAAGTAAGAAACGAAAGCGTGGCCTAAACATTTATAAACGCGGATACAAATGGTATTTTTATTATTTATAAATAGTCCTCATTAACAGAATGTATTCTAATTTAATTTCCCATATTTCATATTGTACGTGGTTCCTAATTTATTATTACTGTATATATATATGTGTATATATATGTATATGTATATTTATATATTTATATTTATATATATATGTATATATATACTATATAATAATAATGATACGTATACTATTATTATTATTAGTATTATTAACTAATGTAATTAATTATGACTATTTGTTTACTATTAGAAATTATTATTTCAATAAAACTATTTAATAAGAACCTGTTTGTGAAAAGGAATGTATGAAATACACAGTATCAAAACGAATGCTGAGAATAGAACGTGTGATTGTGAGCATTGTGTCACATCCAAATCTAGAATGTGTATTTAAAGCGGAACCATCGGATGACACGAGAGAGAGAAAATAACATTTCCTTCTGATTTCGTGCGTTTGATGCGGTTTCTAAAGAAATTTAGTCAGTAAAATATTCGCTGTAAGACGTCAATATCTTGGAACTAGTACCTCCATTGTATACATACACATTGTATAGCTAAATAGGAAAATTAACAGCTGTCCTATATTTTGCACATGTTAGGTTTCCTTCCGTTTCCAAATCGAACGCGATTATATTGTTCCGTAAACACACATTATGTGTAATTTGTTTTATTTGTATGTGTGTGTATGTATATAAAAGAAATAATCTCGAGTTCTTTTTTAGAAGAGATGAATGTATATCTCATTAATACAAATTTGTTCGTATAAAATACATGTAGTACTCTCGACAATCTTAAACATCTCGGCAATAAATCTATAAGAAATATTTGTATTCAACCATTTTTTTTCATTAATTTAACTATTAAGGTTACAAGAAAACAATGTTTTATCTGAAATCAAAAGAAATTATTGGTTTAAGTTATCCGATACATTTACAGCAAAATGTACTTTGAAATATACGTTCTCTTCAAAATTGTCGCCGATTGCTACAAATTCTAATACATAGGCTTGCCAATAAGCTCAGCAATGATTAAAGACTCTTTTGTTGCTGGATAATTGTTGAAACATTAGTTTGTGACATCGTAATTAAAAGTAATCTGCGATATTGACGAATTTGAAATCTTTGTCTCTTTCATGTCACCCGATGGTTAACTAGTATTTCCACTAATCTAACGCTTTTTCCCGACTGGTCGAATCCAGGCCAGTCAAACGAGAGCCTTATTACGATTTGTATCTTGTAAATTGTCGTCGTCAGAGATGATAAACGAAGCACTTATGATAACCAGCTTTGAGAGGGTAGCCAATTAATGTACCAGTGAAGACATTTTATTACATCGGACGGCATCGTATATTGTATTCCGCGCTACGATATTATGAATCAATGACACAAATATTATAAAATAACGACACCAAAATGTCATCCAAAAAACAAATGATACAAATGCCGTTTCCTTCGCACCATTCGATAATTATCTCCTACGATATAGTTGAGGTGAATAGCATTATTTAAATTATATCATGTTGAGTTAATTGTAATTTCATAGACGTACGAAAGGCTATTAAACGATGTCACGCGGTTTCTTCTAGCCGAACGAAAATTAAACTCAAAATTACTTTATTACCCTATAATTAATTATTAAAAATCAACTGTTTCAATAGATTCGAGTGCAAACTTCCAGTTTCGAAGGTTTGCGACTACCAGAGTTTTGATTCGATATATCACAAAATAACATTATGTACGATATTTACTTTATTGTCCATATTCCAAATTATATTTCTCACCGACTTTCATTTCATGATTACGAATCTTAGATCTGTGAAACGGCTGAAAGTCAGAATACTAAATGCACTACAGTACAGTTCATATTTTCGGAAACGCTATCATTTTCAATTTGCAATAGTAATATGTGACATCGCTTGTTACATTGATTGATACTTCTTAGATATAATGAATAGTCAGTATCAAAGCAATAATGTTCATCATCATCAGCGATCACAGCCATTAATTCTTTGCTCTGTTGGATGGCACCGTCTTAGAATCTTACTCGAGAAATTGCGAATACTCTAAGAGAGAGATCTTTATTGCGCCTTATTCACCATCCGGTGGTTGGCTCTTAGAAATGACAATCTTCTTCGTGCAATGCTCGTTCTCGCGGGCATTTTATGACAGTGGATAACAGCGGGTACCCTCATCTGACGTACCAAGCCTCCATAGTATATTATTCTGACGTTAACATACCAAAGACATCAATTAATTTGGAAAAATTAGTTGTTTAGAAGGGAAGAGCAAGCGCGGGCGCGCGCGCACGAGACAGAGGAAAGGAAAACGGCTAACAGATTGATCTAAAGTTACTAAACGGCATTTTGATGAAAATAAAAAAAAAGAAGAGATACCGATCGGCAATGTTGCACCAGAACATTGTTATTATTTTTGTAAAGAAACCTTGTACATGTACTAACTTAGCGTGCTCTGTGGGTGGAAACTTACGATATGTTAAATATTATTATTATTGTATTATTATATTATATATTATTATTGCTACTATATAATATTACTTTTATCATCATTATTATATTAAAATAAAAACTATGAAATCTTGTTTGGAAATTCTTAAGCAGCGTGAGTATCGATTTGACACATTTCATTCATTGCTACATCTTTTTTTTATTAATATTCTGACACGCGCGCGCGAACACACATACACACATATTCAGCAACATTTTTGTGATATATTTGGATAATACATTACAAAGTAGAAGTATCCGCTGTGTGAACTAATATTATGTCGTTTCTCCCGCAATTATTTGTCATTTTAGGAATCAAATTCAATTCAATGTATCACTCGTGAAATCGGAATATTATAAATATTTATCAGATATTTCGTTTTATTGTATTTTTCGCTGGATAACTATACTGCGTTTAAAGGACACGAAACATATTAAATTTTGGTTAAATCAAATAGAGACTGGTGTCTACAAATATATTATTCATAATTCTCTGCGAGGAGTCTATTCTAATGTTTTAATTCACGTTCTGTTTAAATTACTATTTGGTTTGGCCACTTTAGACATGTTATTTCAAGCGTTTCCAATTTTTAAACGGAAATGTAATTGTCTTTGGGATATATACATTAGAGGAATTTCATAAAAAATATTATAGTAAGCAATATAAAAGATATAATTTGATAATACCTATATATTTTTACAAAATAGGATATTGTTTCAAATTGAGGAAATATTTTAAGATTTTATAACAAAATTAAGTGAAATTTTTCTGAAGTTACTAAAACTAAAAAACAATTTTTAACAACTTAAAGCAGATTTGTACAGCGTTTAAGAGAAAAAAATAATATATGAATTAATAAAAAAGAACTAAATAAAAACTAGATATTAGATATCAGTTTGAATAACTCCAAGTTATTTTACATCATACAATTATATCTGCTTTAAACTATAATTCTGCTAAAACAAAATGTAATGCAAGCATTGAACTATATCGAAATGTTCTAAACCTTATATTTATAGTTAATGTCTCGTTTCTCATTGTAATTCTGCTACATTGACTGTGTCTAGCAGATTATCTAATACAATAGTTGAAAGATATACATACTACACTTCTTCGATTGAAACAAATAATTCACGTTTTACTTTAGAGGTTAATGTTTATTTGCCCTCATTAAGCTTATTCAAGTAAATCTTCCAAAACTGTGAATTACGCAAATTTATAAACGATTGTAATTGCGTGTTCAAAATTGGCCTTAAAGCTTTGCCCGGCGTCCATTTTATCACAGACGGCGCAACAAATTCGAATTTGTGTCTAGAAAGGCTGATCAATGCAGATATTATGCCTTCTTGTTGATCGTGTGAACCTGTTTAAAAATAAATCAGATTACGTATGTATATTGTATTATATACACAAGTATTATGTTGCATAATGAAAACTACACTTTTCATACAAAACGAATATACCACCTTGGCCAGAATTGATAAGGTCACAAAGCTGTTCGCTGATGTCTCTCACGATATTATCTTTATCCTCTTGTGGGAATGCGCGTAAAAGCCTTCCTGTAAATATGTAATATAATATCAGTAAGATATTCTTTTGTCAAAAATGTAATATGATAAAAAAAAATAACTTACCAAGTAATGAAAATGCGCTATATACACAAGGATGCTCATTATTAATGATCATTGGCAATAGATTAGATTTAATAATATTGTTATACGTCGAAGCCGGTCCTTCTCTCTTTGCAACAAGTATGATGGCTGTATCTAAGCCATTCATCCGTTTAGCTAAAAACATATAATTGCATAATTAATTAATATAATTCGTAAAAACATGATGTGAAAAATGTGCTTACCTTTAAGAGCAGTCATAAGGTCCTTAACAATATTCTTTTCTGTTTCTTCAGTTGCACAATTATAATTATAAAATTTCGTTAAAAGACGTTTTAAGTTGAGTAATCTGTCTAGTGTAGGATCCAAACCTCCCTTAAACTTTCCAAACACCATCGACCTGATGAGAAAGACTATGACCCTCGGTAATATTTCTGTAAAAATTCAACATTTTTATAAATTTACATCTTACATCACAAGCGATGCAATTTTGTACACAGCGATTTTAATAATCAGAATCGAAAATGCTTATTATTGCTTAGTGATACGATCGGACTTTATCACTGTTTCTCTGGGACAAAATAGTTTTTCTTTATAACATCTACGATACCTTTGTTAGCCTCGCTATTTGGAATAACTTCAGGCCAGGATGTTATTGCTGTATACAAAACGCCTATTGAGTTCCCACCCATGCCATAGAGAGCATTACAGCATATCATGCGTATTTTTTCTCTATCCTTCTGAATACGCGACAGGACGACGTAAACCCGTGTGAGCGTGTCAATTTGCACCTATATGCGTGAAAGTATTAATATTAATCTGTGAATCGAAAGTGTCACTTTGCTATTGTAACAATTTGATTTAACTTGTTAAATTATGTTAGACAAATAAAATATACACCTTCGTCACAGAGCTGTTAAGTCTAAACAGATTGTATTCGATGCCGGCTTGTACGAAATAAATCACCGTTGGTTTCAACGCTTCCAAATCGAACAATAACGCTACAATCTTCTGTTCAAAGGTCGTCAAAGGTGGTGCTGGAGGAGTAAATGATTTATTCACAAGTTCATCATGATCGACATCCTCCAATAAAAACTCCACTATACATCTAAAATAGACACCAAAAAATATTATTGCATTCTCTTTATCAATTTAACAAGCGAAACTTGTAACTTTAATTGAAATTTTTAAATGGCAGCTCTAATATATGTATTATATATAAATTTACATATCATTAATTCCTATATTGTATTATAAATTATAAATTTATTATATATAGAGAAAAGTCCCCCCTATATAACAGGCTCCTAAAATGAGATAGCGGAGTTTCTGCTAGAGTAACAGGCATCATCTGTATCGGTTCCGCCATGAATTCATTGCCCTTGGAATAAAATCTGTTTAGTGGACAATCGATTGTTAGATCGTGTGTGATTGTTGCGAAAAAAGATTTGTCATTGAATTTGGACGTTGAAAACCTGCTATCTCATATTAGAATCCTATCTCATAATAGACTTTCCTCTATATATTAAAGTCTTTCTGTATATATATATATATATTACTAATTTATATATTGTACATATGTTGTACAATAATATTTATTTTTCTATCTTATCTGACTAATATAATTAAATATATATACAATTTCGTCTGACATTTGCATATTTCATAAAAATGTCATACTAACTTGGCTATGATCCGAGGTCTACATGTACTTCCTAATGTTTGTACTATATTGTCATGTATAGTCTCTTCCCAGGCACTGCTTATAAGTCTTTTTAATTGGTTTTTCACAAATTGGTCTAAAACACATGGAATATACAGAATTATATTAGTAATCTTGTTTAGTAATTAAAGGACTATCTATTTTTGATGATGCATGAGAAAGCGTTTAAACTTAAGCGTTTCTTTTTAAACGTTTTTAAGTAATACTTATTGATCTCTCTTTATCAAATTTTATATACATATTTATCAATTAATATTTAAATGTATCACAGGTCTAAAGTATTAATTCGGAGCAGACTATTAAACATACACATAGATATACCCACTATTGCGCCAAAGAATATCAAACAAGAAACATTCAAAAATCTTTTCTTTTTCAGGTCAATTTGTCGCAAGTTGACAATATCTAAAATCAATTGGTATGAATGTTTCTAAAAAGTATTTCTCGAGAATTTAGATTAAAAGTTGTTTCATTCATAAAATTTGATCTTTTATATACTTTTCATACATAAATACAGAAAATTTTCTGATAAAAATATAATCTTTAACTTTGGACTGTGATTATTTTGAAAATTACACGTTTTTGTTAAGTAAAGATTTAAGTATTCGTATCAAGTATTTTTATAACAACTGTCTTATACACATTTAATTTTTTTCAAATAAATTAAAGAAAAATTATAATTTCTTTTTAGTTTATTTAAAAAAATTATTGGACTTACCTCATTGTGTATTTTAAACTATAAATCTATATTGTTTTGAAGATTAATATATATTTTTTTAAAAAGTTAACGTATGTAATGTTAAGTCGATAAATGTTTAAAGTTTGATAAATATTCAATAAGTATTTTTATTTTTAAAAAAAGGCTTTCTCATGCGTTTTGAGAGCTACTTCTTCAAATTATATTTTTGCTACGTACCTGTTATTTTGCAAATGTATTTTATTTTTCTATTTGATAACTTGTGTTTCTTGATAGGCTTAATATATTCCATTAATTTTGACATTGGCGTCTGGAATTTCTCATCAACTTGAGAGACATCAGAAGATTTCGTTTCTTTATCTTGTTGACTCATGCTTATATTTTTTTTCCGAGTCTGAATAGCCTGTACCTTAATTGTTTCATTATTAACACACGTTTCTTCTCGTTTATTTCTTGTGTTTTTTATTCCTTTGACAGACTCTTTCGTGTTACTGTCATTTATAGAATCATCACAAATGACACCGCTATCTCTCAATGACGGTGAACATAGAACTTCAGTAGCTTCGTCAGCTGTCTCACTATTGTTATCGCTCTGGGACTCCTTGACAAGATGATTAAAAGTATCGATAAACTTCGTTTTACGTTGTTGATTCGCACACGCATTTCTTTTTATCTCTATGGACCGTATCCTAATTGTTTTATTACTAATGAATGTTTCTTCTCCTTCTGAATTCTTCGTTTCGTAGAGAGATTCTTTCACATTACTGTCATTTATATTTTCGACAATACCACTGTCTCTTAGTATGGGTGAACGTAGTACTTCAGTAGTTCCATCAGATGTATCGCTATTATTACAACTTTTATTTCGCATTGTTTCTAGCAAGTTTGATCGACCGTGTAGAACCGACGACTCGCCATTCGAAATCGCATCCTTCGATACTTCGTGATCGTCATGACTTTTATTTCCAAGTACTTTCCAAGTGCTTTCCAAGTGCTTTACTTTTCTCATTTCAATTATTTTCAGTGTAGGTCTGTCGCACTTTGAGTCTTTACAGAGGGTACTGGACTTCGATTGGGTAATTGTTTTCATTGGAATTGATTCTGAGTCGTTTGCGATATTATTATGTAACACATTCGGCTCGTCACCATTGCTCGACGTTTCTCCTATTACCCTATCCATTGAGACACTTTTGTTGATTGTATCTTCAATCGGGACGTCGTTACTCTTCTCAAACTCAGAATCACAATCGATATTGTTAGTAGACAGAGCGACATCATTGTGTTGATGGCGATCTTCAACAGTCGTCAAAGCTAAATTTTTTTCGTTTATAGGTTTTCTACCAGCAATACTATTTGTTTCAATAAATTCGACGCTTCCCTCACATTTCTTAGTTATTGTGCGACTCGTGTTGCTTTCAGTTAAGTTACTTAAATTTACTTTCGAAGCACATGTATCTAGTCGTTGAATTCTACTAACTTGTCGAGTCGCAACGGTAGCTATACTTCTTATTGTGCTATGTGTATAATTAGTTTCGTTGACGCTCAATGGAAGAACTGGCGTTTTCGGGGTATGTGCAATTCGTTTTCTCGCCGGTTCATAATCGTCGGAGCATAGTTTATTATCTTCTTGTTCTCTGGACTCTACTCGTGTATCTAAATTTCTCTTTAAATTTCTAATTTTCTCTAATGACAGATCGCAGCTGTCCTCTTCGTTTTCAATTCGCGACTTCTTCGCTAATTCATCATGCTCGGAGCTTGCTTCACTATAATCGGAATATAAATCAGTAGTGTCTTGCTTATTTATACGTTTATTTGGATGCGATGCCCTTTTCAAGATCCGAAGGTTCTTTAATATGCGATCGCCAACTTTACTTTTACAAATATATTGGCCTTTTCTCTTTATTTTGTTTCCCTCTGCTTTAACACTGTCGTCCTTATCCTTATGTATATCTTGACCCTTACTTTTTATCAGATTTTTTCCTGCAACAATATCGATAACTTTGCCATCAGCATGATCAGTAGAATTTTCATTACATGACATTCCAGTTTCTGTATCATTATCCATATTGACAACTTTTACATTACTTTTGTTTGAAAGATTATTGTTTGCATGTGTTTCGCCAACCACATATTCATGTATATTTTGGTCCTTATCTTTTATTTCATTTCCTTCTGTATCAATCCCAACGATTTTGTCATCAGCATTATCAGTAAAATTTTCATCATTAGATAAAGATGTTCTTCCAGTTTTCGTTCGATTATTCGTATCAATAGCTCCTACGTTATCCTCGCTTAAGAGAGTATCGCTTGCATATATTTCGCCACCCTTATCTTCATGTATATTTTGGGCTTTAGTTTTTATTACATTTTCCTTTGCATTAATATTA
>NW_011967075.1:188988-190731 GCF_000949405.1 Vollenhovia emeryi
CGCTTCCACATGTTTCATCAGTGCTTAAACGTGATATTGTTGAATTATTTTCGACAGATTCGACGTGTGTTGAATGCAATATACTTTTTTCATGATGAACAAACTCTCTTTTGTCAAATTCACCAATGCCGTTACGAAACGTACTAGAGGTATTTACATTCGAAAGTAAATCATCCTTTACAGACAACGTATGCTCACGTGATAAAATATCAGTCGTCATTGTAGCATTCTCGGTATTACAAGACATATCTCGTACTTGACGGTCTTCATTTTCAGGTTCATGCGATATATTTTTACATGCATTACTTGTGTTCAACAGTTGTCTCTTTCTCAGCTTCGCCCTTTTCGCGCGTATACACATTTTCGAATTATTTAGTCGCTTATTTTTAAATTGCGCCTGTCTTTTCTCATCATAATATTCTGCCATACCTTTACATATTATAGAAATCAGATTCGAATTCAATGTATTATCGCCACCATTTATACTGCGACGACAACAGGAATTGTTATCTTTCGCCTTCAGCCTCTGAATCCTTTTCATTTTGTTTTCTAATAACTCAAATTTTCTTTCTAAATCTTTAATAGACGAAGAGTGTTCAGTTAACAAGTCAGAACTTAAATCTTGCCTTGCGTAAGTTCTATTTTGCGATAAAGCGAGTGCTGTAGGAACAGAACCGAGATTATTGGATAGACCGGCTACAACTGGTATACATGAAATATCCACATTGCTTAATTCAACATTTTCGCTTATTTGGTCTATTGAGGATGATCGTCCTGATTGAGATTTCGAATTGTCAGCTATCGATTCACTATATGAACTATAAGGACTAAGTTGTGGCACAGATGTTCTAGAGTGATTATTATTTCTATTTACAGAGTCCATGTACGTACCTAAAGAGAATTTTTTAAATGTAAGATGAATATAATAATGTTTATAATGCAATGTAAATAATATAACATAAATATTACATTAGATCATATTAGAATCGTTGCTACTTACTGGATAATGAACACGGCGGCAAATAAGTCTTTCTCAGTGGAGGAGACAAATCTCTGGAAAGTAATTCTGGGTATGCGCTCATAGTTTTGCATATCATTTCAGGAGTTAAGTCCGAAGGCAAATGAGTTTCACATTTTGCACAAAACAATGGATGTGGATCATCTTTTATGTTATAAAATTCGTCAGTCATAACGCTTTTGTCTTGAACTTCGCGCTTTACACTCAATTCACCCAATGATACATTAATACCAACATCCGAACTTGATTTAGGTGATGTTGTATCTAAAAATATTAACTCACACAGTAAGCACATAAACGAAAAAACATTTACCTTTATACTTGAGACGCCCGCCTAGAGTGTAGGGAAGTCTAGGTTCAAACCCTAGCCGAGGTAATATTTTTCGCAATAAATTTCTTTAATTAGAATTTGCCGGTTATCGTCATTTAGCAATTCTTCTACATTGGTTGTACTAATCATGTACTAGCGTCAAGTAATTTTTTTCTTTACGTTATTTGCTTTTATTCTTGTACATACCTATATTTGATTCACTCGTATCAAAATCTGTAGAAAGTATCTTTTTTTCTTTTTTCTTGGGCGTGGATTTCATCTTCGACTGTTTTAATTCAATTTCCAACTCTTCAATTCTGTCTGTAAAGAAAGAATGGATTTTATATTCAGACGTAAATACTATAATAATTTAATCTTCTGTATGTATTCTTGTACATACCTATATTTGATTCAC
>NW_011967075.1:191408-233700 GCF_000949405.1 Vollenhovia emeryi
AGACGTAAATTAACTAATTTAATCTTCTGTATGTATCAAATAATACATGAAGAAATGTGCAAAAACATTTAGTTCGTCACTACCTTCAAAAGATGACTTTTGCAGTTCGTGCTCCATAACTTTAGTTGAAAGTTCGCCGTCCACTTCAGCTATTTTATATGTTAATTGTTGTATTATCTGTTTATCTGCAACTTTATGTATCTCGTAATCATTTACCTTGTCTTCTAGCTCTTTATTTCTTTCTTTATATGCTACAACTTTCTGAAATTAAAAAAATATATTATTGTCAATGCATACAATTTGAACAATAAATAAAAAAAAACGACTCGTTTGGTAAAAGATCTAATCAGGAATATTCAGGACACTATGAATAAGCAGTAGGAGCGAAGCAACGGAGTTTTTTATAATTTTGCACGTTTCGAAATATTAGCTTGAAATACTTTTTATATTTTACAAAAAGCTATTATTAAATTATTTTATAAATAACTTAAGAGTATAAAAATACTAAATTATTATCTAGGGTTACGTTCAAAAACCTTTATTCGATTTGCCATTACAAAATCTTTTCAAGCGTTACCGATCGGTTCCGATCAATCTCTCGTGTAAAATTTTCCCCAGAAAAATGTTTTGGGACATAACCAAAGACAGAATTACATTACTTACAACATCCAGCTTTCTCATGTTATCTAAGGCAGCCTTGTACTTCGATATCGTGTCCATGTCTTCTTTCTTCAAGTTTTCCAAATTCGATTTTAAATAATTAGTTTCCTTCATCTTTTCAGAATACTGGGTAATTAAATCACTGAAGCAGACGAAAATTCTATTAAACTTGTTTACGCTATCGATAGCATTATTCATATATATCGATACATATCTAAATTAATCTAATAAAACTCAAGAAACCCTTACTGTGTCTTGCACATTTTCCGTTTTAATAATAAAAGTGCCTTCATTCTCTTTTCCTTATCGTCCTCCTGAAAATCATTTCTTGATTAATTCGTATCCGTGTCGTATAACTGAAAAATCTTGCAAAGTTATCGAAAAAGATGTACGATAAACCCCACATAAACCCTTTCGCAATACGATTGCGCCTTAATCAACATAAAAATAAAGCGAAAGACAAA
This sequence comes from Vollenhovia emeryi, assembly GCF_000949405.1. Lineage (NCBI taxonomy): Eukaryota > Metazoa > Arthropoda > Insecta > Hymenoptera > Formicidae > Vollenhovia > Vollenhovia emeryi. Next base: position 192,533 of record NW_011967075.1, read on the forward strand.
AAGAAGAGAGATGCAGCGATGTAATCACTATTGATTTTTTTTGTCAGCAAGAAAGAACAGAAACAATTCGAACTCGCGACTCGTGCTGCGCTCTCCGCATTTCGAATAAAATAAGTACGTAATTGGACATCGACGAGAAAGGGCGGAAAGATGAAAGATGCGTGATATTTAGCTGCAAAAAGGCAGATCGGCGGGATTACGAAACGCTCGCGCTACCGGCATGTCGGCGTGAGCTTTCCGGCTCCTCCGAGAAGTCTTAAAGGAACGGAATGTATGTATGGTTTACAAGCCTGACAAATGTAAACCCGACAGCCCGAGTCGGCGAGTACTTTCAAGAGATACGAAAGTAAAGCAATTCTCGTACACGCGGGATTGATTTCATGTTACAACCTAACCTAGCTTAACCTCACATTGTTAAATGTGCATGCTCACGCTAGCATTTCAGTCGCTTGAGAAATCCACCGCTCTCAATACTTACAATACTGCCCTTGATATCGGTTTCCTTACTATCATTGTCCATATTATGTCAAACAGCGACGCGTAATACTGATTTCGTAAAATTACCTCCTCTCGCACATTGCGCCAAACAAATGCCGTCACTTTTCCCGCTGTCAATCCGCCTGCACTTTTTGCACTTCCGCGAAACCCAATCCGCACTGCTTTTGTACTTTTTTTTTTTAATACAAAAAGATTGTTTCCCCGATGTTCATTATTGTCAATGCAGATTAAGTTCAATCTCGGTTTAACTCACTTTTAATCCTTTTGTAGTTCTGTGAATTAGAAGTGGATAAAAAGTAAATTAAACCGAGATTAAAATTAATCTGCACCGATATAACAATGGACGTAAATGCCATGCTTTTAGATTTAATTAATCGACTTATATCGATAATTCGTTTGTTCGATATTACAACAAATTTGGATATTTATATGTATAACAAATATATTATACAAGAATACATATACATATATATTTATTGCAGACTAAAGCACTACTCTTTAAATTAATTTCTCGTTCTTAATTCTTTTATGTTCTAATTACTTTCTTGTGTATCGAATGAAATACGCCATCTTAATCAAACTGTATACTGGTACAGCTGGGTTTACTATAAAGAAAATAATAAAATATTAAATTTAAACTCTAAAACAAATACATACTCTCAGTTTTCTCAGGAGAAACGATGCCAGGAGTAGCACACATTAATTTTAAAACTTGTTATAATTTTTATAAAAATAACTACATATCTTTACAAATCTCTTGCAAGCAACATACTCAAAATGTTAAAGAAAGTGACAAAGCAATGTTATTATCCATGTTAGAAAGAATAGTGACTAGAAGAATGAAAATTTGAGAAAAATATTTTTCTTTAGACAATCGTTTCTTTCGGAAAGATTGAAGTAATAGAATCCTTGATAAGGACTCGCGTAGAATTCATATTAATGGCAACAACAGGTTTATTAATCAACTCTTCGGATCGGGATGAGAATAAGATGCCGAAATAATCTGAATTACGATCATGTTTATAATTTTATCATTCATATTTATAATTCGTCGTGATGAAGAACATGTAATATACATATAATGCACGCGAGTGCGAGTGAAGTAAAACTATTCCCTTACGGACTGAATTTTTAATGAGCGCACATAGTTAAAATTTTACATAGTCAAATTAAATATTTATTATAATAAAATATTAAAAATGTTAAATTAAATTAGAATTTTTCCCTAACAAATTGGATTTATTGTCTATATTCAGCCGTCTCACCACTACTCTAGCACCCTCCGTGATGTCCTGAATAAACTTTAACATTTCTATACGAACTTTGCCGCCACTCTTCACGTTGTCGAGATTGTTCAACGATCTTTGTTTCTGTCTCAGGCATCTCTGTCGAATGGCATTGTCTTTGTTATGTACATGCAACAAGTCGTAATAAAACTCCTCCGTGATATCCTGTAATTTTCTTGGCGAACCGCGCTTCGATGACGAATCCTTTCGTAAGGTGCGAGTCTCGTTTTTTCTCTTCGAACTCCTCACGCGCGTATCTCTATTGGGTCTTGGAACATCCTCATCGAGCGTTACGCAAGCTTCCACGCCGTCACTCTTTACTTTTTCAGAATTAATTGTCAATTTCGTAGACAATGAGTTATTCGCTATATTGGGATCCATACTATTGTCCTTTAATAAGACATCCGCTTCGGAAATCGTGTTCTTCGATAACGCCACGTGTTGCAGTTTCCGCTCGTTCTGCCGCAACGTTTCACTATTAATTGTTGAGGAAAACCTGCGTGCTCTGCATGTGTGTCGCAGGGTCTTCTGCAAGGCTGGTGGCATTTGCTCAATAGTAATAGCCTTATCCGAAACTATCCTCGGTACATTTACCTCCTGCCGAAGTGATTTCATTAAACTGGATTCCTTAGAGATTACAGAAGTTGTCTTCGTAGCTATTTCATTTGGATTTAATGAGGAATACGGTGGCAGCGAATTATAATATCCTTCCATCGATTCCTTATGGCTGTCTTCGATATCTGTGATCATCGGTGAATTCGTATCTCGCAGGCATGCATTAAGTTTCTTAGATGATGAAGTCTCGGGAATAACATCCCCTTGTTTTCTCAATTCGATATTATTTTTATGTCTTTTGTCTCGCTTGTTGTCACAATCTTGCCTTTCCTTGAATTGTTCATGTTCTGTCACAATTCCTGCTAAGCAACTATCACTATTATTCTTAATGTTAGAGGGAACGCATGGATGCTGATACAGATTTAAATGATTCCTCGCGCTATGTCTATCATAATTGGACACGCTTAATCTGTACATTCCCGTATCTACGAAATTAATATTTACATTGTGTACAGCGTCGTTAGAATAAGTATTAAACGATGGTGGATTTGCACTTTTGCTGATTCCATGGCGATTCTTATATTGTTCGTTTCTATTGCGTGGAGAATCTATCATGGTTACCAAGTTCTCCAATCTCAGTAAGCTGGAATTTAACAGACACTTTTCTCCAGCCTTCGTTTCAACTTTCTCAGAATTTTCCAAGACTTCATCCACTTCTAATTTGGTCTTTTGTTCAATGACGGCCACGCTATCCTGATCTTGTCGTATAGTAAACATTAGGCCCTCCATCACTAAATCGGTAATATTAGAGGAACGCAGAACCTTGTCAGGTATGGTTTTTCTCTCGGATTCCCTACTTTTTTGTTTACGAGTCTTGCACGACTTACTGTGCATATTATCTCCCGATTGTTTATCGTCAGTATTCAGTGAAGTTCCAGTATGCTGTCCGTCATTTGCCTGATATTCTAAGTTTGTCATTTTATTGTAAATTTCCTTTTGCTTCGTGCGTGTAGACTTGCTATTTTCTTTAATCGTTTTTGGAACACAACCTTTATTTATATTCTTCATCTCAGTCTGCAGATTCTTATGTTGATCCATAATCGAGTTAGATTCTACATCTTCTACCTCCATCTCAGTAAAATATTGATATCTCGGTACATTGTTAGGACCTATAATTTCTCTAGACGTCTTTTTATCATCATCTAAACTGTCTTTGTTAATGGTAGTGCACGTATCATCTTTCTCTATTAACTTTTCATCAAAATGGAGTTTATTTGATAGCAGCCAATCATTGCTATCTTTTGTTTCTGTAAAAGGTTTCGACGAAGAAGATACTTTATATTTCTGAACATCTTGAATATGTTGGGTTTGTTTTTGTATTGCTAAGTTTGATTTTTTGTCCTCTTTTATTTGTGCATTTTCAATTTCAGTTTCATCTATTTCCTTCGCTCTTAAGGATTGTTCTTGTAAACCATCAATAGAAAGTTGTTCTAAATTTTTCCCACATCTTTCAGCATTACAGTTTACAGACTTACTTTCTTGTATGTAACGAAATTTTGTATTATGTTCCGTATTATCAAGCTGCATTTCCGCTGTTGTGTCACTTCTCTCACCCAGATTTTCTTGAAAGATTGCAGAGTCCCTTATGCCATCATCTTTAAAATTAGAATCAATTGTTGTTTTCAAAGCTTCGCTCAACATATCCTCAATAGCATTGTATGTTGCAATTTGATCTATTTTTTTACTTTGACATATCGCGGATTTTCTTGAAGACGTCTTGTCAGTGGCAGGTATCACAGTACTGATAATTTTCTCCTCGGTATCCAAGGAGGCATTCAAATCTTTAAAAGTAGTACCTGCGTCAGCTTCTTTCACAATCGGATACTTCAAATCAAATAACGAGTGCTCCAACGAAGGAAAAGTCTTTATCGTTAATACAAACGCGTGTGAAAACGCCGCAGCGTTATTGCGCTGCTGGAATTTCATTATTGCAAACATCTTGTCCTGTCGAGTCCAAAATGTACAGTCTATATTTTTTAAAAATTGCATTAAAGGAAATATAGTCATTTGAAAGTCTTACTTATAAAAAATATTTAACATTAATAAGAATATCAATATTATCAACATTAATAGTAAGAAAAGGATACTGTAAGTGACGAGAAGGTGCTGGGTACCAAATTGTTGACCCTGCGTCGGATGACACTTGATGATTCTCCTAATGATCTTGAATAATTCTCGTCCGTATGAAAATCGCGTGGTATTTCTGAAAGTGCAATGTAAAATGAAATTTTCTTAAAAAAACTAACACAGCGACACCAAACGTCTTACTTCATTGTGCGGTGGTATCTAAAGATAAACTTGTATATGCTCTTCTTGTGGCACAGCCAATAAGCGCCAGGAATGACTAACAGAGACTCTTTCGTTTTGTCGATCCAATCAAGCTGGCTAAGCGTTGGTACATGTATTCCAGGCATTTTCTTTCGGGTAACAAATCTTGAAACAACGGAACTAATCTTCTCGAACCCTGTCTACCGACCGATTCGTTCACGATAAACGTAAGGCAGTAGAGCACTCTTTGCTGAAACAAAAACATTTGCGAGCGTGAGTGATTTTCTTCCCCGCTGCTTGCAAACGCAGACGTGTAAACTTACTCCTTTTATGACCTCATTGATGAATATATCTTCCACCACGTCCCATGGCAAGAACTCTGTCGACGTGAGGATGCCAAAGCCTCTCTTCCTCTCGATATGTACACCCACTGATTCGACAACCAACAACGTATCTGCAATACAGTGTGTGTATTAACAATCACACAATTTGTTTGTCCCTTTACAAAGCGGCTTCTGTTAGACTATTTGTTTATTAAAAAAATGATATCGAACCCTGTTTGATCGAGGTGACGAACGATTTACATTGCAGTAACAGAATACACGCCGATACGACGAGAGAGACGAAAGCTCCCGAGACAATCCATGTAAGAAGAATTGCGCAGACCAACGTTAAGCACAAACTGACATTGAAATGCCGCTCGCTTCGCAACGCGAAGTTTATGATGTTGGCATTTGACAGGCTCGAGCTTGCTTTCTCCTCCAATGTTAGCTGCGTCCCGTTAGCATTTCTGAAATGTACTCGGGTGGTAAGCGCGGCTATTAGAAAATTCGACGACATCAATGACGATTCCGTGTACGAACGCCCCGGTGAACGTCAAAGTTTTAATACAGTACACGTAAATAATAAGACCGCAGCTTCGTCCGAAGATAAACCTTGCTCGCTCGTTGTACCTTTGTCACTTCTCGGAACATAATTGAGCGACCCGACACACTCGCCACTTATTCTTTCAATTAAACAATTCGTTTAATTACATTTTGTCACATTGTGCCATACATCTCGGAGACGAAACGTTAGTGCCCGTAATGTCGAACTCGCGCATTCTTATGTAAAATATAAAAACCTGGACTATAGGAAGGGAGGGAGAAAGAGAGGGGAGAAAAAATAGTAATTGAACGGACACAGATGCAACGCCTCATCAGCCATCTCCACACGCAGCCCGTTCCAGCGATCAGTGGTGCAGATTCACACGCTGGATCCGATATCCAACGTACGACGCCCGATATGATTGGCTTATACTTTTGGATCCGACAAGGAACGAAGAGTCAAAACCAATCGTGCTAGACCGGTTGTTTACATTTGTCGTACGCAAGAAGACTAGAGACCCTCTAGTCTGAACTGACTGGTGTATGTACAGTCAGTTCAGCTATAAAGAACAAACCCTGATGTCACGTGATCTGTGACACGCGCATGCGTCTAGAAGCGTTCGCCGGAGAAATCCGTTCTCTCCCCCGCCTCTCGTCGTTTTTCTCCGGCGTAGACCTCCAAGACCTCTTCACCGAAAAGGCGCAACCATGGCTGAGGTGGGTTCTCGAGATGCGATATAAAATCCACGAGGTTCTCACGCATCGATTGTGCGATGCGTGATTGTACGAATCGTACAATTTCTTCGGTTTCCCAGCTACATCTGCGGAACAATATTTACGTATCGCGTGCGATTGTCACGCGTCTAACGAATATCCCGAATTGTCTTTATTTCTCTACGTGTGTTCTTTGCAGGCGGATGAAACTCAGAAGAAGAAGAGGACCTTCAGGAAGTTTACCTTCCGGGGGGTTGACCTCGACCAGCTCTTGGACATGCCGAAGTAAGATTGGCATCACGACATAACCTATACAATAATGCTCTAACCTCACAATAAGAAATATTACAATCTATGACCGTGGGTTCACTTCCAATGCGCTTAAAATTGAACAGTATTTAATTTCACACAATTTATTTCCACGGTGCATTCTCCAAGTTGTTAAAAATGGATGAAGTATGCGAGCGTGGGAACAAGGGGAAAGGATGTTTATTAACAAATAACTTTTTTCCCCAGTGAGCAGTTGATGGACTTGATGCACGCGCGAGCGCGCAGACGCTTTTCTCACGGTCTGAAACGAAAGTCTATGGCTCTTGTCAAGAAGCTGCGCAAGGCAAAGAAGGAGACGCCACCTAATGAGAAGCCCGAGATCGTCAAGACGCATTTGCGCAATATGATCATCGTACCGGAGATGGTTGGCTCGATCGTTGGTGTATACAACGGCAAGACCTTCAACCAGGTCGAGATCAAGCCAGAAATGATTGGCCATTATCTTGGGGAGTTCTCTGTTACGTACAAACCTGTTAAACACGGTAGACCTGGTATCGGTGCCACCCATTCCTCACGTTTTATTCCACTCAAGTAAAATGTACTTCGCTACCTTGTATCAATAAATTTACCAAACGTGTAAACAAAAGAGTTAATTTCTTCGTCGAGTCTTTTATACAGTCTTTGTAAATTAATTTTTTTCTAGTACCAGCAACAAAAACTCAGTTTCTTTAATTTGCGACAGCAAAAGTATACGGGATTCTTTTAAATTTGATCTCGAAATGTAGAAAAAGTAAATCGAGCAACGTGAACGAGAGCCATGGAACCTTTGTATCAAAATATCTTGCAGAATGTGTTCTTATATATTTCATAGTACTCGTACGTTGTATAATGCATGCTTTACGAGTTTTTATTCGAGAAGGTTTTATTAAATACTTTGCAAATTAATAGGTAACACTGTAGAAGAATTTAACATGCCGAGATATAAGAAATGTGCTATTCGAAAATGTCTATCCGTCATTACTATTACTTTGTTTCATAGCGAAGTAGGCACTTTGTAGTTCTCGAAGATTGTTCTCTAGCGTTGCGACCTCGTCGTACTTGCAATCGGCGCGGGCTTGTTTAATGTACGCGCGAAGGTTGCTCATTTGTTCGATTATTGGATCCATGGAGGAAGACATGATGGGGGTAATGTGAGACGGACCCCAGCCTTGAGACTGAGTCACCATCGCTTGTGCCTAAAAATTTGAGGACTGCCATGACGAAAACTTGAAACGGTCAACGAATGATTAATCGATAATTTGTCCACAAATCTTACAGTTAGACTATTCAAATGCATCTTTTTTTTAATAAAGAAATAGATGTCGTGTATCTTGAAAAATGTCCTCGGATATTAATTATACCGCATGAAAATAAGCCAAGAGCATAAAATGAACGAATAGCTCAAACAATTTTCCTTTGCGATAGTAAAAGGCAACGAGCCGACACCAGATATAAAAGGTAATAGAAATATATTAACAAGTCAACAACATATAACATACGACCAAATTTAAAAATCAAATATAATTACATACAGCTTATCATTTTTTTGTTATTAATTTTATTTTATTGTGACTCTAATATTATAGATCCATGATTTGGAAATCGTGTCCTAAATCGTCTGCCAGTTTGTTAGTACATACCTGACTGGTTTTCAAAGCTGGACTGCTGTCCAAATTCCAGTTGGTGTCTTTCCTGCGTTGCTCTTTCGGCTTTTCTCGCTGCTCTTCCTCCAATTGCCGCTCGTACGCTATTCGAGCCTCTATTCGTCTCTGGCGTTCCTCTTGTAAAGCTACATATTCTTCTGCCGAAGGCAAGGGTTGTAGAGTCAACAGCTCCTCTTTTAGAAAGATCATTGCTGATGTCCTAACCATCTGATACAATCTCAATTCTTGTCCCGCCTTGTCCGCCTCCTGCGAATCGTCCGCGCTTTTCTTCATGCTAAAGACTAGAATTCTTTTACTGGTCGCGTCTATATTCTCCCCCAACTTCGCCAGTTTGACTCGTAACGACTGCGCATCTTCCAAACCGTACGTAGTCTCGCCTTCTCTAAAAAAAAAAAAGTAATTTTGCAAAACATTCTAAATCCCCTCGAAACTAGTTTCACAATTGACAACTTATACACTAAAGAAGTCGCTGTGTATTACATATATATTTTTTAATGCAGTAAATTATATTGTGCGAACAGATCGATGTCTCGATGGTAGTTGACGTACTTCAACGACTCCCACATTTTGTTGTACATCGCTAAATGCTGCGACGCCTCGCTCATGTGTTCCCTCATTTTCTCGTAGAATCCGCAAACGATCGGTTTGTCGAATTGCTTCGCCTTCTGCATCTCCCTTGCATCGAGCAAGTTTATGCAGTGCGTACAAACTCGGAAATGCTGTTCGCTGCCAGCCGAATCATTCACCAACGATAGGACGCTGTTCAAGCTACCGTTGGAAGGTGATCGCACTAATTTCGAGACACCGATGCCCGTGCGCGTTACTCTCCCGGGAAACGCTCGTCCCGACGTAGGTGACAGTGCAGAATCGTCTTGTATCGACACGGGATTGGTCATTTTTCCTGTAAAACAAGAACAACCGGCTTTGGCTAGCTTTCGGGAATACATTCGAGCTGTCCCGCGGGACAATATTGATACGCACGTGCTTCGATCAGGGACAAAAATACTGTACAATTATGGCACATGACCGCCCCACATAATCTACAGTGATGTTTTCGCCTCGCCAGGTGAAAGCTCTTGGCACAATTGGGGCACAATTTCACGTCCTTCTCGTCGAGCCACGGTACAACGGTGCGTTCGTGGGCTGTAAAGAAAATTATCCCTCACGTCGCTCAATTGTGCGCCAGTCACGGGCGTCGTGGAATCGGTGGACAGGTAAGAATTTATACAACTTGCTCACCTTTCCTGTCGACCGGATCCGACGGTAAATTATTTAGTAACTTATCTAGCCTTATAAGAAGCTTATTTGTCTCGTACGCGTATCTCTCTAGCCGAGCGTTTCTCACGTCCTTAAAATACCTCGTGTGAGACGTAGCTGCACCTGGAACAGTTTTCAGAAGTCAACATTGCGACATCCCGTGAAATTCAATCGCCTGTCCCGCTGCCAGCGCGCAATCTCCAAATGCTGGTTTTCGGGGAAACCGGGGAGAGACCTGGGTCTGACCATTCAGGAACTTTAACAAGAAAAATCCCCCCACAGCGAGGACACCGCGCGCGAGTACCTATCTCCTGTGGTCCCCAATTGATCTCAGGACTCCGTCTCTTGTCCTGCAGTATCGCGCTTGGAAATGCCTCCGGTATGCTGCCCTGCTTCAAGGGCAGGAACTTGTTCCTGGCTTTGCCGAGTAAATCTAAAGAAGAAAAAACAAACGCACATGACCCGACATTCGTTCCGCAAACACCTCAGGAGCCCGCGCGGCGAACGGCCCGCGGACGACGAGCTCTAATCTTCTACTTGGCGAACAAGTCGGCGTAGGATCGCGCACGCACCTCTGAGCGACCTCAGGATCTCCGGATCGTCATTGTGAACCTCGTCGAAGTGCTTCGTCAGGTGACCGGGCGCCTTGAAGTCGGTCATGCATATGGGACAGAGAAATCCCTCCAGCACCACGTCGTTGCCCGCCATCGCGGGGCCGGGACGCCCTCGCGTGTCCGCAACTCAGCGGAGACCCTCGATCGCGCGTTCACCACGTACACGTCCTAACGCGGGCGTTTCTGCAGCGCCGCGGACGGGAAGGCGTCTCGCGAGCAGCCATATTGAGCGCGACAGCTGATAGAAGTGTCAAACGCGGGGGACTCGCCGGTCTCGCGATACCGAGCGATACCACGGACGCTCTCGCGCTTCTCTCGGGGCAACGACGCGTGGTCTCGCACGACGCAGGTCTTAGCGCGTCCGCGTCGCGACCTGCGACGAACGAGAGGCCGATTTTATCTGTGGTGTATCATTATCGGCACTAGAGCGCAATTCTCCCGGAATCGTAGATAAGGAGTGATGCAGAAGGCGTCAATAGCGTTTAAGCGAGATTAGGCGAGATGCGGACTGTGCAAAAGTGGCGCGCTTCATTTGAAACGCAGATTATCGAAGATCGAAATGGCAATTAGACTTTTTTCCTTTTTATCGTTGCACTGGGCCACTGTAAAACTTTCCTTCGCGCTTTCGGTAAATTTTGAAGAATTGTTAGATAAATTTAATATACCCGGGGAAAGAAGCTGCATATATCCAATTTTATCTAATATATTATCAATCAAATAATGTCAGATGTGACAAAATTTGATCAGAATTAACTTTACTTTATTAATGCGAAAGCTCAATAAAAATAGAAATTTTTTCTATTCTGTTCTACTTTTCCATAAGCAACTCTACCCTCTTTAACAATTAAATTTAAGTGGCGATCGTGGCGCAGAGGATTGTGCGATGGTCTGGTAATCCCGAAGGCCCGGGTTCAAAACCAAACAAAAACATTGTTGGTTTTTCGTTCGATCGCCACATAGCGAAGTGGATATAAGACGGAAAAATTACCGGGAAAGGAGATATTGGTCAAGTATACGATGATACACACGACGAAAAAATCAAACAATGTAAAGGATGTGAGAAACTAGTAAGACTGGAATATGGCATTATAATAACATACTTCAGTTTTATTACTAGTAAACCTGAAATATGTTATTATAATGACATACTTCAGTTTTATTAGTTTCTTACATCCTTTGCATCGTTTTATCTTTTCGTCGCTGTCGCATCATATCGGCTCGCCTCTTATACTAATACGGGATGATTTTTACATACGAGAAAGACTAACGCGCGGTCGCCACGTCGCGGCAGTATGTGGTACTAGTGCTATCTATTCAGGTTAACGTTTATCAAATTCTATGAGGGAATCAGGCGTACCGGATCAGGCACATGTCAGGGATTCCTTAATTATTAGGGCATTCTTTACTTCCTCATCCCTATCGGGCCCTGACCATACATAAGGCATGCATGATTTTATTTCTACTCGAGTAACGGACGTGTTTTTGACAAATGTGTACCTATATTTTGGATAGGATTTTTAATAATTCAATATTAATTAACCAATTTATTTCATTGTATTTATATCTTGTCATACTTAGTATATTATATATTTATATTAAAGATATATTTATATTATATATATGTATCTTATATCCATACTTATCTACAAAAAAATAGTGACGTTTTAAATTGCTATGTTCAATTAATCTTTGTATTTTTATTATTTGTTCACATGCTTTACATTTTTTTTTCAATTCATTGCTCGTGTCATAGAACTTGAGAAATATGTTCCATGAGATTCTTACCTTTTATTACCTTACAACTGTGTTCCAAAATTCATTGTTAACGCTGAAATCTATAGCATACGTTACGTGCACTATAGATGTTCAGCGACCAATTCTAATTATTATTTTTATATGTTGCTAAACACTTGCAAAGGGAAAAAAAACTTGAAAAGTGACGTTTCGTTGAAAGATCGAGTTAGCGAAACATTTATTACATATCGACTGATTTCTTTCGCAAAGTCGTATCTCGATTTTACACAATTTCTGGCTTTTGTGCCAAAACGCTCGTTCTGGAGCAGAATGAAATCGAAAGAGATAAGGTGGTCAATTCCGTATCTTACACTATAGTGAAAATGCCAAGTGAGTAGCTTCGTCTCTTTCTAACTGTCCGCTTAAAAATAGACAAATTTTCACTATAAGATACAGAATTGACGCCCAGTCGATATACGTCGACGAAGTTGTAATAAGAATTTGTTGCTCTCAGATAATTTTAAATAGAATTGGCTCTATCATTTAATTTTTAACAGTTAAAATAATTTAGATACGTGCTCTACAACAGGGATACGAAACTGGTCAAATCCGGCCCGCGACGTCCAAGTTTGACCCACAGAAAACGTAAAAATCAAAGTGAATTAGTAGCGTCGAATTGTTGGCGTTTTCTGGTTAATACAAAGAAGGCAAGAAAGGCACAACTTCTAGCTGCCGCAGCCCGAGGTATAATTTCAAATTTGGCTCACCAAAAAATCTAGTTGCGTTTCCCTGCTCTACAATGATACACGTTACGAAGGATTACAAAAAGTCTGACGAATTTGATGATTTATAATAGCGTCTTAAAATCTTTGAATCTCCTTTTAACGACAGATTCTTCGGCTAATTCTAATACGATATCGCAATTAATGTTAATCAGAAAGAAGAGAAAAGTCGCGAGTTTTTGTTAATGTTTATTCGTCTTACAGTCCAGAACATTTACATAAATTAGTATACGAGTCAGTAACGCAGGCGTAACGATCTCACGTGAATGTTAAAAAAAAATGAGGCTGTGTGATTGATACGGTAACAGCATTGAATTCAGACAAACTTACAGGCCGTCCTTTGACGTTTCCTCTAAAATTCTTATCGCACGCTACAAAACTGAACGCGTCGTTTCAGCGAGAAACGACAGACATATATTTATAAAAATTATCTCGAATCGGTGTTTTATACAATATTATGTACCATGCCCGGAATTAACGTATTACATATACCATTAAAGATATCTTACAGGATGTACTCTATGTTTATACTACGTCTACGTGAAAGATCAATTAACTTTATTATATAAAATCATAAAAAGTGTGCGCAAATAGAGTGTCCCGTTGAAGAAAATGTGTCCATTGTATAAAATTATTTTATAATAATATCATGTGCGATGTAAAATAATATACATAATCGTATATATTACAAATCAAACATCAAAACGTAGAATAAACGAAAATTAAAGTTGTGCATGCTTGTGGCTTGTCGCGGCATAAGCACATCATGAACATTTTTAATCAAGCGTTCTCTAAAACTGTAGTCGTTTCCTTTTTAATGTGTTTCATTAATATATATATATATATATATATATACACATTACATTAATATATACATAGTCGTTTTGTATACTAATTGGAGTAACAATTACCGACTTAATTGATATATGTATGTACCAATATGCGTTTAATTTACAATATATATTGTCAATAGTAATTGCTATTGTTATTACTAATTTAGATTTGGTACTTAAATACATGGTATACGTACCGATATTATGAGCATATTAAATCGAGGCAAAATGATTTAGATTTGCCTAGACGCGTGCAAAGTTTGCATAAAGCGTATATGCGTGTGTAGTGAAAATTATACTTATTTAATAATATAAATGTAAATTAAATGACACCTTGTGTAAGTAATTCAGTTCAATATCAGAATCGTCATCAAAACTACGCGACGCGTTGTCGCAACTGTTTTTTTTTTCTCTTCTATCTGGATCCAATGCTTACTTAACATATTAATGACAATAGTGGACGGAGTGGGGTAATGCACACAAGCAAAAATGCAAGAAGAAAGAAATAAGTACAACGCCCTAACTGTAAACGAGATCTCTCAAATCGCATTTGCCTAAGTCTAAATAAAAAAAAAAAGTCTATAAACTCGTAAAGTGTCCTACTCTTTTGAGGTGGAATAAAATTTCCGAATCGCAAGATCCGTGTCAATGTAACGGTGCAATAAACGCCGCGGCTTGAAGATCAGAAAAGAAAAAGTTCCTTCTTCAAGCTTCGAACGAACAGCACTCGCAAGGTCGCGAAAACGATAATAAACGCTTCCGGTACACGTTAGAAAATTTATAAAACGAAAGCTACGCGTCCGCGTGCCAGTCGTACGCGCGTACAGGGAGCGAACGGTTTACTCAACCTGGGATTTGATTAGCGATGGTGTTAGATCCAACGGACACCGACGGCGGGCTCGCCGAGTTCTGCATTAACGTGTGCGTTTCCTCCTCTTGGTCGGAGAGCGGTATGGCCGGCATGTCGTGCGCGCTGGCTTGCTTTATCTTCAGCTGGCTTGGCACCTCTGTGAGTACCGGCCCGTACTGCGAAGTGGAACCCACCAGCAAGTCAGTCGATGGATTCAAACCGCCCAACATCTTTCCTCATAGCAACGCGTACATAAGATAAAGAAACAAATGTACCAGAACGTACCGGCGTGCGGATGGCCGTCGGCAAAAATAAAATTAGACGCAAAATATTGTGTCGGCTGGGAACCCGTTTGCTTACCTGACCGCTGCTACTCGTCATGCCGTTCCTCGGCGATTTGCTGTGGTGGAAGAAGCTCAGCCATGTCCAAACAAAGCCAAGCAGCACACCGACCAGCATTATCCCGGCGCCCAACGCCACGGAGCTCTTCCCTGTACTTTCGACGTGCTGCTGCACGTCCGGTGTCTCCGTTGGATGTTCCTCTGGTGTCACCTGCAGTTGTCACATTGTTCGGTGTCATGAATTGTTAAAATTACCGTCGTCTGTAGCATCGAAGATGACCGTATTGCAGGTCGCAAAATGCTCGCCGCGTCATCATCTACTCAATGTTTAAATTATAACACACAAATACCAAGGACAAGCTCGGCTCATCAGCCCATTCTCCTTCGATTAAAAATCATATTTAAATTCTAACCCCCCCCCCCCCCCCGAGATACGATTTGTTCTGAAGAACATGAAGCAAATAAGAGTTTGGCGGAGCTCGCAAACGGGAGGTCGGGGGGGGTTCGCGCGAACGATCGCGATTCTATACCTTCGGCACGGCGTCGTCGCTCGGGGGATCGTCCTCGGCGGAGACGAGGCTGACGAGCATCGTGGTGAGGCCGGCGACGAAGAAGCAGAGCGCGACCGACAGCAGCGTCCACTCGAGCCACTTCCTGGAGCTGAGCTTGTGCCTGGCGACGACGCGCCAGAAGCCGTGCCTGAGCCCGGCGGCGCCGCCGCCGCCGCCACCGCCGCCGCCG
The DNA here is from genome assembly GCF_000949405.1 of Vollenhovia emeryi. Taxonomy (NCBI): domain Eukaryota; kingdom Metazoa; phylum Arthropoda; class Insecta; order Hymenoptera; family Formicidae; genus Vollenhovia; species Vollenhovia emeryi. The sequence goes on from NW_011967075.1 coordinate 207,905, forward strand.
CTGCCGTCGCCGCCGCTGTCGTACGTGTAGCCGACGGTGGTCGGCTGGTAGACCGCCCCGCTGTCCGGCATGTCCTCCCGCGAGATGTACGCGATCTTCGCGCTTCTGGCCGCCGCCGCCTCGGAGGAAGCGGGTCTCCGCACGATCAGGCGCCGCTCCCGACTCGACGAGAGAGTCGCGACGTCACGTCACGTAAACGTTACGTTAAGCTGCGACGCGACGCGACACGGTCCCGCGTCCGCCGCGCGTCGGAGACTCTCCTCTTCGAGGAAGGGAAAAAAAAGGACAACACCCGTCTCTCTTCGCGCGCGACGCAACGACGTTGCAGCTGGCGAACTCGCCACACTTGACCCTCGGTGTGGCCGCGTGTCGTGCAATATGCGCAATTGCGACGCGCGCGGCACGGCTACGGCTACGCAAGTAGGATGCCCCGCTGTACGTGACACGCAGAGACACCGCGACGCGTCGCGACGCACGCAACTTGCGCGAACGTCCCCGCGCGACACGAGAACGTGAAGTCCGCACTGCATTTGATTTACGGAGAATCATTTCCTTTAGCGTGACTCGTAAAAAAGGGAAAAAAATTCAGCGATGAATATTAAATAATTAAAAAAAATTTTCACATCTTTATGCTAGAGAAAAAAAAACTCGCACGATCGAGTCGCAGGTCGCGGCCTTGGGTTTGCGGTCAGCCAATCAGAAATCGCCAATCGCAGTTGCAACTGGAGCGTAGCCAATCGCGATCGCGACGGGCCGGCGAGATGCTCGTATGCAGTAATCCGTGATTTTTATTAAATGAAGAAACATATTCTTGTATCGTGTCGCGTCATTTTCATTTTCTAAAAAGTTAATTTCGGAAATTTGTCGAATGCACTTAACCCTCGAGCTCGCGCGTTGATACAATTGCAAGATGTAAGAATTTTGATACAAATGCAATAACGCAAAGTGTGAGGCATGCATTACTCGACTTGCGACTAAATATAGATAGTAATACAAGATAGTAATCTTCGCGCGGCGCAAAGATAGGAAACACACTCGTATATACAGCTCACACAAATCTTCATTTCGCTTTTACAAACTAAGCGTGTCCCCCTTACATTGCATCCTCCAACTTTGTACAAAGATACTTTATACACTTGTCAAAAATAAACATACATACGAGGCCTGTACAAAAAGTATCCAGCCTGATTTTCTTTTCACGCTAACGAAGGATGAAGGGACCTTCCTGCGCCTGCGTGAATATTTGTAGCCCCCCCCCCAGCAACGCTGATCGCAAAAGTATAGCTACCACAGACTGGCTCCGTGTAACTCGAAGATGACCGAACGCGTGGAGCAGCGGTACTGCGTCAAGTACTGCCAGAAACTTGGGGATACCCAAGCAGAAACCATTCGCAAGATCCAGCAGGCTTTCGAAGACGATGCAATTACAGTTGCTCAAATCAAAGTGTGGTACAACCGGTCACTCTCCGCGGACACGCGGCAATCTATGAACCGGTTGTACCACACTATGGCCAGCATTCATAGTCGATTCTTATTTCAAAATCATCTTAAGTGTTGTCTTAAGACGCTAATACGGCTCTGCGATTGGTTGAAAACACATTAAGAGTCTACTTAAAACGATCTTAAACATAAGAACGGACTATGAATACTTTGATTTGAGCAACCCCCATTGCACCATCTTTGAAAGCCTGCTGGATCTTGCGAATGCCGCTGCTCCACGCGTTCGGTCATCTTCGAGAAGATGTGAATGCGACGAGCACGCGTTACACGGAGCCAGTCTCTGGTAGCTACACTTTCGCGACCGGCGCTGCTGCAAGGCTACAAATATTCATGCAGGCACAGGAAGATCCCTTCTACGAGTTGCCATACCTACATCATCCTTCGTTAGCGTGGAAAAAAAAATCAGGCTGGACACTTTTTGTACAGACCTCGTATGCAACAATATTAATATAGTACACCTTGCTGAAGTATTATAAATAACACTTGCATAGTCACGCAAGCAATTAATTACGAGATAATTAATCGGCGCTTCTCATTATCTACATCTCTAACGCTAACTCTCAGCCCCCGAATAGTTGGCGTTATCCTCGATACTTATTGTACACGGGATATATTCCTGTCCGGATTCCTGAAAGAAACGAAGACAATCAGTCGCGCAAACTGCTATCGGAAGTCATTTGAAACTATCACAAACGTGATAAAAAAAAATTCATATCTTGCGTACCGAATTTACAATAATTTGTCTGCCTCCCTCTAGATTCAGTTCGTCCATTTCCTCCGTCGTCAGGATTATCACGGAGTCCTCAGGTATACTATCCTCGTCTATATAAGTTATAGGTATTTCCGACGCGACCTGCGCACACCGCGAATCCGTCAGCGACAAAGTTACGCCGAAGTGATATGCAAATTGATACGTCTGCGTTATTACCTCGCAGTAACTGAAATTGGACGTCTCTTGCATCTTCGTCTGAGCGTCATGCGACACTGACGTATCGACCAGCCGTTGCTGCTTCTTCGCATTCGACGCCTTCTCCACCTTCTTCCCATCCTGCTGAAGCCTTCGCCATATCGTAGTCTTCGGAATGTGATAGGTCATGGACGCCGTGGCCTGCGACATCCTGCCACCCCTGCAAGCAGCCACAGCTTCTTCCAGTCGCGACTTTTTCAACTCCTCGTTCTCGGTTTTGCGCTTCTTCCAAAACGACAACGGCAGTTTACCTTGATCTACCAGCCGTGTCTTTTCTCTAAACAATGTAGTCTTTGGTATCTAGGCATCATTAGTGTCTTGGGTTACACTCGGTTAGCAATTCGGTTGGATATCCGTTCGCGATAGAAAGAATTGAAGCAAGATAATAAAATCGCAATGAAAATTTACTTTAAATTCCAGGGCAACCTTCGTCAAATTCTCCCCCCTCTCCAGAGCTTTGACCGCGGCCTCCCGCGTGTCCAAAGCGTACGACCTCTTCATCTCGGGACGTAGGGTTTGATAGCCCTCCTTTTGTAAACGTCTCCACAACACGGTTTTAGGTATTCTAAATATCTCCGATGCATGCTGCAAGCTCGAGCCATCTGCAATAAAATCAGCACGAGTTACACACAATCTAGCAATAAGTATAATTATCGAATAATCGCAATATACATTGCAGACCAAAGCAATCTAACTCCAACACTGTACAGAATTGAAATCTAAAGGGAGAATAAGAGACAGAGTAGAAAAAACCACTGACTGATGACGGCATTTATGGCTGCACTCATGCACTCCGCGGGATATCCGTTCCTCGACGCATTCAAATGTATGCCCAGTGCTTTCGCCCGCATGTACAACGTCGAGCGCGGTATATTGTGTTTAGTAGCAGCCTCTATTAGAGTCTGCCCCAGCTTCAAGTCGCTAATTGCAGACGCCAGCATGTCGTCATTGTAATATCTCTTGACATTTTCACGGCGACGTTTCTTCTTTTTGTTTAGGATACAATTCTCAGAGGTGCTCGGATCGCGCGAGTCACTCTCCAGGGACTCGGCATTGTCCTCGATCTCCCCCGCCTCCGTCGTGGTCTCTTCCGTAGAATCTTTTTGACTTTTAACAACTTCGCTCTCTCCAACTCCGTCTATCTGTTGAAGAGAAACAATTGGAAATTATAAACTGCTAAATGTACACAGAGTCTCACAGGCGAATGGAACAAGGAAATGCTTTGATACTGACGTCGACAAGGCCACTTATTTGCAACGATCGCGCCGCCTCGAGCAAGCTGCTGATATTGTCGACGGGAACACGGATCTCGCCGTGATACACGAATTCGATAATCGATTTTATATCCTGAGGAGATATGTCGCTTAGAATAATCGTTGGGTAATCTTCCGTTACTTGACTAAGCACTTCCTACAAATGATACAGTGTCAATCTCGTGACAATTAATAGCTGCTTTCCTTTTACACTCAAGTGATACTGAGTCACTCAGTTATGTATTTTATACTCAGATACGACGTCATTAATGTGAGTCTATTAAACTCACTAAAGCGTACGGTCTCAATCGTGTGCGAAAACTCAGTTAAATCTGGTTGAATCTCACTTCTCAAGAATCAAAAGGAACGTGCATTCAACTGAGTTATGACGGCACAAGTGAGATTTATCTGAGTTTTCATGTAAAAGGAAAGCAACTAATGTATACATAAAGTGATAAAAATGTGTACAGTTATAATACCATTGTTATTATGTTATGCAAATTGTAAAACTATTCCGTGTACAAGCATGCGTTACACTACTCCCGCAATACAAGTGGCTTAGTGATAAAGTAATTGAAAACGACTCAGAATATCGCTTTCGCGAAGAGCAGTCGTTATTGCTATCGCTAAACGTAAAATGTGCAACTGTGTCGCCCGATCGCGAGATGTGGCGAGTTTACGTGTGACAGGTTTCACGAGACAAGCTGTTTACTTGAAACAAAATGCTACACGCGCACAAGACAATGCGATGCGCGTGAATACGCTGGCCAGCCGCAGACAGGATGACATCCACCATACAGTCCTCGTCCAGGAGCTGCCGCACGACGTCGGACAGATGATTCTGATAGTTGTTCCACTTGAAGTGAAAGCTCTTGTTGATTTTACATTGGCCGGCGTCAGTCATGCTGTTACAGTTTTAGCTCCTTTCCACTCTGCTCGAGACGGACATTCGAAGCGGATAGAATTCAGAAATACAGGATCGTGTCGTCAAAACCCGCTCGCAATAATTTTCTCCTGAAACAAACCGTGAACACAGACTTCTATGTACCGCCTAGACTGCAACCTCTGAGCTATGGTTAGTAAGTGAGGAAAGAGCTCCGCCATGTCTTGTTAAGCCCGCTGCAGACGATGCTATTTTTCCTGCTGGATTGCTTGCGATTTAGTAAATTACTATCATTGCACCACTCAGCATTCAGGATTCCTAGTAATTTACTAAATTGCAAGCAATCCAGCAGGAAAAATAGCATCGTCTGCAGCGGGCTTTAGGTAAATAAAATAGTATGGCTGGCATCGACACAGGGTGCGTTCCGAATTAAGCCAATGGCACACGATACTATTTTTCTACTGGATTGCTTACGAGAGCCAATCAGGATTCAGCTTTGAGTCACCTGATCGAAAATTCTGCATCCTGATTGGCTCTCGTAAGCAATCCAGTAGGAAAAATAGTATCGTGTGCCATTGGTTTTAGTGTGCACTCAGTGCGCAACCCATGGACGTAAGAATATATGTATGGACGGAGCGTAATGTAGGATTTAGGACGAGGGGACCCAAGCGAGCGCGGTGAGGGGAAATTGGGTGGCGGCCATATGTGATGACTAGCAGAGATCGCACGGTCGCATAGGGAGGGGATGACGCACACAAGCGAGCGACCGTGTCCGTGTGCGCACAGACACGGTCGCTCGGACAGCACTGCCTCGTGGTAGTGTCGCCGCCATATGTGATGACTACTTTTCCCCTCACTGCTCTGGCTCGGCCCCCGCTAACTTACACTCCGTCCATATATTCTTACGTCCATGGCGCAACCGAATTCGCCAGTAGTTTTCGACTTCAACTCACTCTCCCTATGTTATCCCTATGTAGGTGGAATATATTTGGTTGGCTTCCTGCGAGGTTCGTAAACGTTTGAATCCGAGGCGTTGATCGGAACGTTGTTGATGTCAAAGCTGACCCGCTTCTATTCCAACGTGACGTTTTGCTACTGATTCAACATGTACATCAAGTCAATGGTACTGGAAGGATTCAAGTCGTATGGCAAGCGAATCGAGATAAACGGTTTCGATAAGGAATTCAACGCGATCACGGGATTTAACGGTAGTGGAAAGTCCAACATTTTGGACGCGATATGTTTCGTTTTGGGCATCACGAATCTCGGCCAGGTAAATCCCCTTCATTCGCGCGCATGCACTTTATATTTTGTAAGAGATTTCTTTAAAACATTACGCATTTGAACATAGCCTCATTCTTACAATTCCAGAAACGTATTTAGTAGAAAAATGTTATTATTTTATTGTGACGCGCGTGAAAGATTTGTTTACATTGTCAACGTTACTATTGTATAAAAAAACATGCTATATATTAGATTGTTCATGTTAAATTTATACGTAACGATCTATCGTTTAAATTGCAAGGAACTAGTTAAATTATTCAACTAATTAAACAGCATTAAACAATACTGATTTAATGTAATCTAGGTACGCGCCACTTCCCTGCAAGATTTGGTTTACAAGTCAGGTCAGGCGGGGATAAAGAAGGCTAGCGTTACGATAACTTTCGACAATCGTGACCGAGAGTCATCCCCTATGGGTTACGAACAACACGAAGAAATTGTGATTACAAGACAAGTTGTCATCGGCGATAAAAATAAATACATGATCAATGGGACGAATGTACCAAACAAACGAGTACAGGATCTGTTCTGTTCTGTTCAGTTGAACGTGAACAATCCGCACTTCTTGATTATGCAAGGCAGAATAACGAAGGTATTGAATATGAAGCCGGCGGAGATTCTATCCATGCTCGAGGAAGCGGCGGGGACAAAAATGTACGAGAAGAAGAAGCAATCGGCGCTGATCACCATAGATAAAAAAGATAGTAAATTAAAAGAGATAAATAACGTATGTTTTTCTTTCATTGATATTCTTTGATGCTTACCGACGTCTTAATTTCTTGATATCTATTCGCTATGTGCATTTTAGATCTTGAAAGAAGAGATAGGTCCAAGGTTGAACAAGTTGAAGGAGGAAAGAACAAGATATGTAGAATTTCAAGGGATAGAGAGAGAACTTGAGCACAGCAGACGAATTTATCTCGCCTGGAAGTATGTTACTGCTTTAACTAATAGTCAGAAGACGGAGGAGAGTGTCACGATTGTACAAAATAAGATAGATTCAAAATTGGAGAGCATAGCTGCTGGTGAAGAAGAAATTAAGAACATAGAAACAAAGTATGCTAAACTACTGAAGGAAAAAGAAATGGTACAGTTTCTTGTTTTATTGGTTTTTAAGTAACTCTATAATGTAGACAGCTTGTATTGTCTCTAATGATATGCATACAATGTGCTTCAGAAGTTTAAAAAAATAGTCTTCAATTTATATTTATCAATCGTCATATATTGGTTGTATTCAATTTTCAGTGTATTTGATTAGTGTTGTTTTTATTAATAAAAAATACATGAAATTATATATAATGTAATAATGATATAATCTTTAAAAGTAGTATTGAACATGGACGATATTAAAAATATTACTATTTACTATTAAATAACTTTTTAACAGGAAAAAGGTAACGTGTTGGAATCCTTAGAGCAAGAGCTGCAAGAAAATGAGAAAAAGCAATCTAAATTATCGGCTGAAGTCAACAGTAATAAGGAAAACGTTAAAGCTGTAAAAAAGAAAATGGAGCAAATAAAGATTAATATAACAGATGATAAAAATGCGCTTGTCCTAAAGGAGAAGGAATTGGAGAAAGTTGGAGGACTTTTCCAGAATTTGAAAGAAATGTATCAGAAAGATAATGAGGCAGTATTGGAGGCACAAGAGAAATACCAGAAGATCACCGATGGCCTCCTGGAAAGTGAAGACGGTACGAATGCAACATTGGAACAACAACTGATAACTGCCAAGCAAAACGTTGCGCAGGCGCAAACCGAGCTTAAGCAATGCGAGATGACACTGACTCATAATAGGCAACAGTTGAATAAAAAACAGAAAGACATGAATAACACTGGGAATGAATATAAGAAATATAACATGGACTTGGAAAAGAAGGAAAAGGAGTTGAAGAATTTGGAGAATGAGATGCAAAAGTTGAATTACAAGGATGGTCATTTGGAAGATTTGAAAAACCAAAGAAGTAGTTTGTTGGCAGAAATGAAGCCATTGCGTGAGAAACTAGATCAATTTGAGTCGAGGTATCCTCGCACGGGATTCCATTATCAGAAACCGGAACCTAATTTTAATGCAAAATCCGTGAAAGGTATCGTATGCAATTTGATTAATGTGAAGGACAAGAAAGCTGCATACGCTTTGGAAGTTTGCGCAGGCGGAAAGGTAACGGTTTTACCAACACATACGCATACACACGTACACACGCGCATGTGAAAATTTGTTTATTTCATGAATCTAATTGTGTTTCAGCTTTACAATGTGGTAGTTGATACTGATTCTACAAGCAAAAAACTTCTCCAACATGGGCAATTACAGCAACGAGTTACGATTATCCCACTCAATCGAGTGGCTGGTAGACCTATCGATCAGCAAACAATCAGTTTGGCAGAAAGATTGGTTGGGAAAGAGAACGTTCAACCCGCCTTATCTCTCGTAGATTTTCCAAATGAGATTACGTCGGCGATGACCTGGATATTTGGCCAAATATTTATATGCAAGGATATGGACACTGCCAAGAAAATAGCTTTCCATGAAAAGATTATGAAGAAGTGCGTTACTTTAGAAGGCGATCTTTATGACCCAGTTGGTACGCTATCCGGCGGTGCCGCAGCAAAATCTGGATCAATTTTATTAAAACTGGAAGAATTGAAAGAAACCCGGGATGAACTGAATCACAAGGAACAGCTCTTAAAAAACATAGAGACTGCTTTGTCAAATATTGCACAGACAGCGGAGAAATATGCGTCGTTGAAACAGAAATATGATCTATTAACTCACGAAATTAATATGATACGACAGAATCTGCAACAAACAAGTTACCATAAAATCAAGGAAGAGGTAGATATGTAATCTGTAAATATTTCATATATATATATTAATAATTTAGATGTCAACAACATGAGAATAAGCAAGACTTTTTGCTTATGTAGGTAAACTGATGCCTAGCTTTAAAACCATTTTTTCCTTTGGTTATACAATCTACATATACATATATGTGTATATTTAAATACATATTTAAATCATTTTCAGATGGATCTTTTAAATGTAGCTATTGAAGATCTTACACAACGGATGGCTGCAGCAAAGAATTTAGAAAAGGATAGTGCCAAACGTGCAAATGACATAGAAATTCAGTTAAAGGATGCAGTGAACATTCGTGAAAAACAGTTAAAAGACGCCGAGAACCAACTGACTATCTCGAAGAAAAAAGCAGAACAAAGTCGCAAAGAGTGGCAAAAGAGAGAACAAGGATCAGAGACGCTCGAATTGGAAATAAAGGAATTGAAGAAAAGCATTGAACTTGGTAATGAACAATTGCTTCAGGCAAGCGAGGAAAACAATACGTTAGAAGAAAAGGGAGAAACTCTTCGGCAACAATTGGAAGAAACCAAAAATAAAGTTACAGAATTGCAAAATAATGTTAAGAAGCAAAAAGATGCAATTAATCAGCAAAACAAAGATATGCAGAAGTTGATAACGAAAAAGGAAAATATTATCAAACAAAATACCGAGCTGGAATTGGATATTAAAAAATTAAACCACGAAATTAATGATATAAAAAAAAGTGCGACGGAATGCAAGCAAAAAGTTTTGGAACTCACAAAGAGATATGAATGGATTAATCAAGAGAAATCTTACTTTGGACAAAAAGGTATGTGCAAAAATAAGCATTGCTCGATTAAATGATCCATCATGTGTGTGTTATATGCTTTTAGGTGGTATATATGATTTTGAAGTTAACAAACCAGAGGAGATGGAACAAAAAGTACATTATTTAGAAGGAATGCGTGAAAAATTAAGCCGTAATATAAATACACGAGCAATCAATCTTCTTGACAAGGAAGAAGAGCAATATAACGACACGGTAAAAAAGAAAAGAATAGTCGAGAATGACAAGAATAAAATTCTCGAGACGATTAAGCACTTGGATGAAAAGAAAAAAGAAACCTTACTTAAAGCTTGGAAACAGGTATAGTTTTTCTTTAAAAAATTTGTTTCATATCAAATATTCTATTACAATTTTTTTAACATGCTGTCTTTTGTACACGTTGAATTATATGTATGTATTATGCAGTAATGACATTTAAGATTAATATATTATAAACAAAACTTTATGATTTAAATTCGATAGAAATATTGCAACTGCAATATATAAATGTCCGAAATATATTTTATATTTTGCCAGGTGAACAAGGACTTTGGCTCCATATTTAGCACTTTATTACCGGGAGCTGATGCCAAGCTACAACCGCCGGAGAAGGAAACGATAACAGACGGTTTAGAAATAAAAGTTGGATTCTCAGGTATCTGGAAAGAATCGTTAGGAGAATTGTCTGGTGGTCAAAGATCCCTAGTTGCTTTGTCATTAGTGTTAGCTATGCTTCTTTATAAACCCGCCCCGATTTATATCCTGGATGAGGTAGATGCCGCCTTGGATCTTTCACACACAGAAAATATAGGTACAATGTTAAAAAGACACTTTAAACATTCACAGTTTATTGTTGTGTCGTTAAAAAATGGTATGTTCAATAATGCTAATGTTTTATTTACAACTCGATTTATTGATGGTATGTCGGCAATAAGTAGAAGTGAAAAAGCGAGATCCAAATAATTGTATAACAAGTTTTATGCTATAACTACTACAATAAATATAAAATTAATTTGATAGAATTCCTTAATATAAGCATTAAATTTGCGAATTGATCATATTCAACCAATCAATTCCTGCAAAAAATAAGTGATGTTTCATTTCATTTACTGTCAGTCGTTCTTCTGGATAATATTTCAGCATCTGCAACAATAATTTTATAGATAATATCATAATTTATCACTTTTTTACAGTTATGCACTCGCGCGCGAATGCATAGCAAATACCGATAGCGACATAAGATTTTATTAAACAAAATACAGATCTGAAGATGAAAAGGTCTAATTGGGAAATTAATATCACGAGACACAGTAGTGTCTCGCGCCAAGTGTAAAAGTGTTAAAAAATTACGGCAGAATGTAAACTTACACCACATAGTAGGGATCTTGCACTTTCCGATAATCTGCTAGGAATGTTAATAGTGGAATGTGAGTGAAACGACCCTGGATGGTTCCTAATAAACATCTGCGAAGCAAAGTTGAACTTTACTCACTATTGTTAAGACACATAATTTTTTTTTCATAATTAATATCCAGTTTTACATACTGTGCCAGTAAGTAGCTCGTACAAAATAACTCCGAAACTCCAAACGTCTGTGGCGGATGTAACGGGAATAGTCGGAGAAAACATTACAGACTCGGGTGACGAATACGGATACTCCAGTTTAGACAGTTCAAGATTGCGCCGCGGTATGGTGTAGGTAAGTCGGATATGTTCCGCGTCGTTTAGAAGAATATTATCGGGCTTGAAGTCGAGGATCAGGATATTCTGCTGATGAAGGGCTTCTAAAGCTAAAAGAATCTCCGCTGCCCACGAGCGAACTACAGCTTCCGGTACTCGCCAGAACTCCTGTTCCTCATCTACGTTATTCTCTTTATACGGATACTGCGTTTCGTCGGTGCTACAATTGACGTTTGATGAATTCATCTGATTGGATATGCTGTCAGTATTGTTATTCTCACAGACGTGTGCTATACTATTGTTCGAGACGTTCTGCATCGAAATGATCTTCGAAGTAGAGGTGTTACGCACCAAATTATCCATTTTGTTGCTCTTGAGTGAGTCGCGAGCCGTACAACTTGCATTTAATACAGACGCGCGAATGTTTCCCGACGCATTTGGACTTTTATTGTTCATCAATGAAGAATTATCGCCCTTCAGATCTTTAGTCTCTACGAAACTTTTCTTCGAAGGATTCTCCGCGGCTGTACCATCTATATTGATATTATTAGGATTTGACTTGTTACGATAAACATTAGATAAAGCGAGATCAGACTCCTGATAGATCTGTGTGACAGCATTCAGCGACGGTATACTTCCTGAGTGCCTCAATTCCTTATATTTATTTAATCGATTTGCGATGGAGTTGCTTCTCCTCAAAGTCGCGTTAACAGATTGCAATAATTCCTGCGACTTTTCTAACAATTGTGTAGTAGGCATCTCCACGTAGTTCTCACTTTGAACATACGACTCGCATCGACGGTCTTGTACCGTACCGTTTTCTGTAACTATATCTGCTTTCCTTGGTCCGCGAATAGTTTCATTACTATTACTATTGACCTCTCTACCGATATCTCTACTTGTGCAAGTGTGATTTGAAATCACATCACACAAACTGCCCGATACTTTGTAACGTTGGTTCACGAAGTCCCACAATCTTCCATACCTGTAACACGATACAACGTATGTAGTGCAAGTAAATGATACTGTGTGCAAGATGTTACAAATAACTTCATCGTACTGTACCTTGCGTGTTGCAGAACTAAAAATACCGAGGTCTCAGTTTCAACACACGCGTATAAGTGCACCATGTAAGGTACTTGGTTGTGTAACACATAATTGCTTATGTTGTCTTCATAGATACAAGATTTTTCTACAGTCTGAAATTACAAATCGTAAGTTAGAAAATTTCTCCAGCCATCTGTGCCGCATTTAATCGCTATCGCAAAACATTCGTTTACATCAACGTCTTTTATTCACAATAAATTCATAAACGTGTAACCAAGTTCTCGTACCTTGATTATTCTGTTACAATTTGCACGCGTATCCGTTACGAGCATCACGGACCCCATTATCTTAAGCACCTTATAATACTGAAGCTCCGATATCGGTTTGTTCACTACTGAGATATTGCAATTTAAATGCTTGTTGTACAATTGTTCGGCTCGTGCTAAGTACTTAGATATTTTGTCCTTTATGCCTGGTATCCTCGTACTGTCCGCGTCAAACTGTACACCGTCTATCAGACACGATATTCCCAGTTTGTACTGTGTGAAAGCTTCCCCGTACTCCGCTATAGACTCGTGCTTGAAGGCCGCGCTTATATGAGCAGCGGCTATCAAGAGATACTGCGTGGAGTCCGCCTGCGCTTGGGGAACATTCGCTTCCTCGCGCAGTATCGCAGACTGTGCATCGTAATTCGAAATAGGTTTAGTGATATTATTGTTCAGACTATCAAATCCTGATACGTCACTTTTATCAAAGCCTTTGCTTTGATGAGCGTCATGATGTTTAACGGCAGCCGCCTGCGTATGCAACTTGGCCGTTCTGCAGCCTTGTTCCTCCCTGTGGGCATTCTGCGACTTAATACTATCCTGAGATCCGGTTCTCCGGTACACCGTGATTTCCTTCTTGCAGGCAACGCTCGACAACACGGAGCGTGGGTTTGTCGGTGCATTGTGCGACGCTCTCAGCGGTACCTGCAGAGCGCTCTGCACCACGTTGTCATTCGCAAGCGCGGAGTTGTCGCCGTAGGCGACAACACGGTCGTCCTCGGACGTGTCTGAGCTGAGGGAATGCGCGCAATCATTGGCGTGATTATCCACGTGACTGGTCTCGAAGAACGTAATAAAGGTATCGCTCGAGTATAAGTACGCGTACCGTCCTACAAATTCGAGAAACTTGAGCGCATATCTCTTCCTCTCCTCCACAACCTCGGCCTCGAATCTGCCGAAGTACTTCGACTTGGGGAACGCCGGGAAGTTCTCCTTCGTTCCCGAACGCTTGTGCAAGTGACCGAGCTCCGAGTGGAGCTTCTTGAAGTCATTGTAACGCTTCCACACGGACACCTTCGACACCTCCTCGTGAGAGGATTTCAGAAATATCTGAAAGAGAAAAAGAAAAAGAAGAATAGGAAACTCAACATCGAGATCCAGAACCCAGTGAGAAATGATTCGTCGATCGACGTCGATCGACGAATCATTTCTCACCGGCAAGGAGAATGCGATAACGTCGAGCGTGTGTCGTACCATAGACGTGACTCTGTAAATTGTAAAGCCCTTCTTGTGCCGTTTCGTCTCGGTGATTATAAAACGTCTGATCCACTTGTCTCTCGCAGGTGCCATCACTTATCTCATATTGGTCGACGGGGGGTTTCCTTAATTCAATAATACTGAGATTCCTCCGTTATCATTGTGCAAGACGTAAATTAACGTAATGTAGTATTTGTTTGCTCCCATGTTTCATCATATGTGTCGCGCTCGCAGAGCTGACGCCGATTTTCGTCAAGGTCCGTGTGAAATCGTGTATGTCATTTTACGTTGTTGCGCGTCTTCACGCGCATACTATCCCGGTGTCGTGTCATTACATCTTGCCCGAAACGGAAGCGAGACCGAGCGTGTACTTTTTCACATGGGAACAAATAACAGTTCGTCAGCCCTCGCTTGTGGATCTTTCGAGACTGATATGCACTGATATGTCAGGATACTCAGGATTGTCAGGACTCAGGCATCTGTGTCATACTCGGTGTCATATCAAAGAATCTCGCGCATGCGTGCAGCTGCGCGACACTAGACGCTGTCACGCGGTTCAGCATCGACGAGCTGCGATTGAAGACGACCGGACTTAAGCCCGCTGCAGACGATGCTATTTTTCCTGCTGGATTGCTTGCAATCTAATAAATTACTATCGTTGCACCATTCAGCACTCAGGATTCCTAGTAATTTACTAAATCGCAAGCAATCCAGCAGGAAAAATAGCATCGTCTGCAGCGGGCTTTATTGTTAGATAAATTTTCGCGACTATAATATCGTAATAATTGGATGCTCCAAAAGCGCGAATAATCGAAGAGCGTAGACATTATCGATTATCGGTATAAATTTCTCAACGTATGTTTTTACAATTCAGAAACTAAGCTTTGAGCGAAAGGAGTCGTGTCAAAATTAAGTCCCGAATACATTTCAAGAACAAATTCAAGAACATTTGTTCTGAATCGCCTTATACAGGGTCCGGGCCCTTTTACCATGAGAGATGGATTACCGACTGCAACTTTAGTTCACTGAATGGCACAAGAGGGCAGCTGCTTAGATCTCAGGGATGTTGCAGGCAAGTCGAAAACTTAACCGAGCAGAAATTCGGCCAGGCATTATATAATTTTGCGTCGTATCGGCGTATATTAAGAAAAATTCCAGCTTACGCTGAAAAGTGGATGTGGCTACGTAGTTTACATCCCACCTTCTCAGTTGGCGTTAGTGCGCCGAAGGATTTTACAAAAAAAAATTCCAGATTCTCTCTGGTAGTTCTCTGGTCACTGCTGGCCACTGATACGCCGACGCTGGTGCGGGGCAGCTCTTTTCAGGAGGCGATTCATGATTGTGTTGGCTCTTTCCATTCTAACATGATCACGTGATCACGTGACAAATGTGAACAGTGAGTAAAGAAAGAAGATTTTTTTACTTTAAAGAGTGGTTCAGAAAACATTCGTGTATAAAACATCGACTCGAATCGGCGTGTAATGCAAACACGCGTGAACATGTTATATTTACGAAGACTTTTCGTATTTGTACATCTTTTATGATACAAATGTCGGCATAAATAAATGTATAAACTTTTCTCATATCGCGATAACATCGAAATCAATTGGAATCGGTCAGTAAGCTTAAGGTTGTTTTCTTTAAGATCGCTATCGTAGTTGTAAAATATGCAAATGTATACATTCGCGATTACTCCACGGTTCCACGCGCATTTATTATGTCGCTGTACGTAACCATTCGATGAAATTTCTAATAAGACTTACGAATTATTGGTTTAACCAATTTAAGAGCGATACGTTTTAATCCTTGATTTCAATATACAATTCTAATATAACAATAATTGTCTTTGAACGTACAATGATGTCATTTTATTTCTACACAGGTAATAGTTACCTATTTTATACCAATACATTTGTTAATCATCGCAAACTGTTTATATTTTACTGCTTTGGTTTATATTTTACTGCTTCGGTTTATATTTTATTGCTTTTAAAGTGTATGCGTCGTGCAAAGTGCGATTAGACATGTATTATGTTTACCGTTTTAAACTACCTGCTGTTTTATTTTCAGAGATACTTGCAAGTTTTAGGATTATTGTCTGACATGACTAAAGTAGAAGAAATTGCTGAAGTAAAGACGCTCACAGACGCGGAACGCGATGAGAGGCTTTGCAATGAAGTCAGGTAAAGTAAAAGGAGGTTGCGCGACACAAGTATCCCATACAGTACCAAAGCTTTCAGAAGCATTTCAGAAGCATTGCAACAATGTTTTCTGAAATGTTTTCTGAAAGCTTTGGTGCTGTATGGGATATATTATCTCTTTCAATGTACAATTCAAAAGTTTCGATGAAAGTCCACGCAAAGAAATTTGCATTTTCTGACCCGTATTCTGAATCCCCCTTTTGTCGATAAAAGCGCCTACTCTTAGTGACTCATTAGCTTTTATTGATAAAAGAGGATTTGGAATATGGACCTTTGAGTTTGGATGAACTTAATCCCATTTGCTCCTTTGTTTGGTTTTAAAAGTGAACAAATTTTTTTTGCAGCAACTTCCTTCCACGGATCGCCGATAGAAGTTCAAAGGAGAAAATTACAATGGCAGACGTAATGCCGCAGGTCGGTTCTCAATGTCTCCACACGTGAGTGTACAGCGAGGGGTAAACCGCCGAGGGCATTGTGGTGTACGTTTGCGGCATCACTGGGCATCACTGGGCATTTTTTGGGCTTCAGGCCTTGCTGAGGCATTAAAATAAGCCCACCGGGCATTAGTAGACGTTGGTGTACATGATTTTGGTCGGCGGTTTACCCCTCGGTGTACAGGCACAATTTTTCTGAATGCCATAAATTGCGACATGGATGATTGACTAATGTATTTGTTTAAAATGGGTAACTATTGCCTGTGTAATCTTTTAGATTATCGCCAGCTGTATAATTCATTGTATAACCATAAAGGCTGGTATAAACATGGCTTACAGCACCATCTTGTTAGACGGATTAGAATCGGACGCTGCTGATATGAGAGTGACCGAGAGTGAAGGATCTTGGATCGGTCAGTTTTTACGAGTTTACATTTTGCTTACGCCCATTCTACACCTAGGGATGATCCTACCTGTGGCTCCGCCGAGTGGAGAAGCTTACACGGGCATTTTGGTATGACCGTCGTACTAACTATGGTTTTTGTATGGCACCCCAGTCCATAAACGGTCTCAATACGACGATCTTTGTCCGTACATTTACTCACTCGGATGAGCCACAAGTAGGATCATCCCTGGGTGTAGAACGGGCATTATGGAAGCAGTTTGTTAGACTAGAGGATGCAGTAGACGTTCAGAAAGCTAGCACAGTGCCAGTTCATGGTGTTGCGCGGTCTTGCGCTGCGTAGTAGTAGTCTATAGAAAATTAGAATCGCAGTTATGTTATATTATTTCGCATTTATTTTGTCCTACAGCGAGTCTAGTTACAATAACGTTGCCAGTAGGATCTCTCATTGCTGGGCCTCTGATGGATAAGTTTGGGCGCAAAGTAGTTTGTTTATTGTCCTGCGTGCCCGCGGCGATATCGTGGACTTCGTTGATATTCGCCAGCTCCTTAGTTACTATTTACGCGGCTCGAGCCGTAGCCGGAATCGCAGCGGGCCTGACAACCGTCGGCCTGGTCTACATATCGGAACTCGCGCATCCGCAAGTCAGGCCGATGCTTCTGTGCCTTAACTCCGTGTTCGTGTCGCTGGGCATATTGATACCCTGCTGTCTGGCCGTAATGCTGGACTGGCGCAAGATGGCTATAATTTTCCTCGCATTAGAGTGTTGCATTTTCCTAATACTTTACTTGGTGCCTGAGAGTCCCTACTGGCTCGTGTGTTTCCCAAGTGGCATGTTTAACGAGGAACGAATTTGCAGAATGAAGCGCAGCTTGAGGCGGCTTAACAGGAGGCAAGCGGTGAGTTACGACGTTACGCAGCGTCTGTTACAGCATGCATTTCAGAGTCGCCAATGGACAAACGTTTTCTAGATTTACGAGGAAGAGTATTCGCGGATCATGGAGACCTGCGGGAGGAAGAACGCGGCGAGCGACGAGGCGGCGAAAAGTGTCCTAGTGTCCTTAAAAAATTATTACCACGTATTCACGTCCCCGGCGGCCTGTAAACCCTTGCTGATACTCTTCCTACTTTTGTTGCTGCAACAACTGTCCGGCTCCTACGTGGTCATATTTTACGCCATCTCCGTCTTCCGCGAAATGGGCGGGACATTCGGCACGAGTCTGAACGAGCACGGCGCGCTCGTTATGCTGGGTATCATTCGATTCATTATGAGTATAATAACCGTTTTTTGTAGTAGAAGATACGGCAGGAGAGTCCTCTGCATCTTGAGCGGGATTGGAATGGCCATTTCTATGCTTCTCTCCGGAATGTACCTGCATTTTGCGGTGCGCTACGATGAGAACGATAACACGGAGGAGACAGTTGCGGGCCAGAAGTGGCTGCTGCTGTTCTTCGTCTTATCGTACATCTGCACCAGTTCGCTCGGGTTCACAGTCATACCGTGGACATTGATCGGGGAACTGTTGCCCGTGTCCGTACGTGGTATCGGCGGGGGCCTCTTGGTTTCTCTCGCTTACATAATGATGTTTGCTGTTATAAAGAGCTATCCGTACGTTGTGAAAAGCATGAGCATCGAGGGCATCTTTTTCTTTTTTAGCTTCAGCTCTCTCGCTGGTACAGCTTTTGTATACTTTTTCCTGCCCGAAACTCTGGGCAAGTCGCTTTCCGACATCGAGAGATTCTTCTCCTCCGCGGGAGGGGGGAGGACGCGCGATGTTAACTCTAGAAATCCCTGATTTTGCCGCTTTCACTTTGGTTTTACTTGTGTGCGTGCTGCATGGCGTAGTATTTGCAAAGGGGACTGTCGGGGGGGAGGTGAGGCGGTTAATAACATGTACAGGAGACATTTGAATGTCTCGATCTTGACAATAATAAATTGGAAGAAATGTAATTGGTAGAATAATGTTGCATTTAGAACATTGTAATTGCTCTCCCTTATGCTGGCAAGTATCGGTAATTTATTTATGGAGATGTTTCAACGCTATCGGATGTCCCGTTAACGATAGATTCTTCGGCCGAACCAGGTATCGAGTTTTCGTCGATCAAAATCTCGTATATTGATTATACGAATAATTTTCAAATTACGAACAATCGAGGAAGAGTCTTTCGCAAGTTAAATCTGAAAGAGACAAATGGGTAACAACGAAGTTGCGTTCTTTTACAGACTTCAGAGGGAATTTAATTCGAATTTTAGACTTGGTGAAAAAAATACAAAACGTAAGAAAATTGCAACAAATAATGATCCACCTCGACATTTCGGCTGAGGAAAACTCGACTTCGGATTAGAGGCGTTCAGCCGAAGAATCCGCCATTGAAAAACAACCCAATAGTCCTGGGACACACTCTCTCTCTAGTTACAGTACTTTCGTTTTAACGCGTTCACTGTTGCATAGAATTAGCTGTAAGTGCAAACTTAGCTTACACGTACATACATTTAGAAGGCTCTTTTATCTTAAAATGTAAAAAGTATTGACAAAATTTCTCGTTTATCTCTACAATACAAGAGAACTTGGCAAAACGTTAGCGACGCGCCGGCAGCTCGTCGACAGACGCGAGCAGACGAATCGCTGCAGATTGTCGTCAATCTACATGCAAAGCGCTTTCGTAACCGTTGGCTTATTTATGTATCGTTGAAACGATTACGAAGTGGCTGATTCCGCGCGATTTCCGCGGTGAGGCCGCCGCTACGGTTTGCCGGCGGCAAGCGGTCGATTCTGTCTGATCTTACGATATAGCGAAAATGCTAAAAGTGAGCGACTTTGGCTCTAAGAGCAGGGCGGTTAGAAAGAGGCCAAAAGCTATCACTTTTAGCATTTTCAGTGTAGCGTAAGATACAGGGCATCAATACTGTATCTTACGATATAGTGAAATTGCAAAAAGTAAACGGCTTTGTCTCTTTCTAAGGGGACGGTTAGAAATAGACAAAGCATTCGCTTTTAGCATATTCGCCATAGCGCGAGATGATAAATGCTGAAAGTGAGCGGCTTCGTCTCTTTCGAAGGGGACGGTTAGAAAGAGACGTGGCCATTCACTTTTAGCATTTTCTCACTACGGTGTAAGGTACAGAATTGACCCCCGGGGCATCATCAATCTGTGTCTCACGATGTAGCGAAGACGCTAAAAATGAGCGGCTTTATCTCTTTTCCAAGGGGACAGTTAGAAAGAGACGGAGCTACTCGCTTTTGGCATTTTCACTATACGTGTAAAGCTCGCTGCAGACGATGCTATTTTTCCTGCTGGATTGCTTGCGATTTAGTAAATTACTAGAAATCCTGAGTGCTGAGTGGTGCAATGATAGTAATTTATTAGATTGCAAGCAATCCAACAGGAAAAATAGCATCGTCTGCAGCGGGCTTAAGACACAGAGAATTGACCCCCAGATTTTGGCCGGTATTCGTAGTCGGTTCTTATTTCAATGTCAACCTAAGCGTTGTCTTAAAGAGGCTAATACGGCTCTGCGATTGGTAAAAAAAACAAACATTAGGAGTATACTTAAGATGATCTTAAATATAAGAACGGACTATGAACACCGGGCCTGTGTCTCGCGTCGCGAGAGCTCCGCTGTCGCCTGGGTTGATGTCACCCACCCGGATTCTGCGGAGTCAAAAAAGAGGGAGAGAAGGAGAGCGACAGACACAGACATGCGTACATTTAATTGTACAACCGGTTGGAGCAGTTCCATTACCGGGCACTGATACACACTTCAATTTTTCCTGGCTCTCTCTTTCTCTTTCTTTCTTTCTCTCTCTCGTCCTTTTTCCCAACGTTCGTAACGAGCGAGCGTATCCGGCTCGCATTGCGTTGCACGTCCACGGCATACGTGGCGTTTACCACCGCGCGTTAGCGCGAACGTTTTCCCGAATGTATGTACGCGCGAGGCGGGTCGCGGCGACCACGTTCTCCACGCTGAGACCTTGATTCACCTGTTGCAGACGCGCACGTGGTATGAGCGAGGCAGACACGGCGGCCGACGGCACGCGCATCCGACAAGTGTTTTCGCCCCCGCCATAACCTCCGACGCAGCTGGCCGATTGTCCCCTGCCGACGACAACCGCGCGGAACAGCTGGCATGCCGATTGTACGGTAGCCGGCCCGTCAGGATGCTACGTTCTGACGGCGCGCCCGACGGTGTACTCCTGAAAAGATGCTGCCCGCCCGCCGCAGGTCTCTGGTGAAGCTGTCACTTTGCGCGCTGTACATAGTCGGCATTCTGATCGTCGCCAGGCAGATCTTTCGCGCCAATGACAGCCCCAGGGCCTACAGAGAGCGGCCGCCGAGCCCGAGGGACGGCAACAGCTCGCCGCGGCAGAAGGACGTGGACGTCGCGTTACGGAGATTACAGGTGGAGAGGTAAATCTGTCTGTTACTCTCGTCGACTGCGGTTTGTCCTACACGAATCTTACGTCAATTGCCGGCCTCTTGGTGGAAATAATACTTGAGTCGGGAAACTTATAGTCGACCCAGCTGGCGGGCTATTTTGTTGGTTTATCGCTGCCCGAGCACTCGAGCCCGGCAACCACAGTGCTCGCACGTATGCGTATATTTTATAATTCGACTCTGTCTTATTCGACGACGATGACTGGCTTGGTACCACTTGAAAAGGACCCCCCCAAAAATAGGGTCGAAACGTTGTGTAATAAACTAATAAAGTAACTAGCCAGTTGGGTTGACGACAAGTTTCCCGTCTAAATTTTTAATCATTACCGGTGGCAATAAGCAAACTCGCCTTTCGTTAAGATAATACGCCGGGGGTTGTATTCTGTGCCACCTACCGAGAACTGTCAGTGTCGCAGGGCTGGTCATTTATCCGTAAACTACGATAGTCTACGTCTACGACCGGAGTCTTCATAGTCTACGTGTAAATAATGTAAACGTGTCGTCTATAGGCTCGTTCGCGTTGCTTAAAATCCCTGCACTTTAAGGAGAGATAAATACACATTGGCGTTGGAGAGAAGGGAAACCAAGTTTTTCAAGTGCAACAAGTGCGAGTAACGCGAGAACAAACCTTATGTCAATGATGAGTAATCTGTGGAAGGTGGTTTGTCCAAGTGGAAGACTTCCTTTATATTTCATTCTTCGTGTAGTTTACAATATTTATGTTGCATGCTTTAAACACAATTTTTTATTATGCCATTATTGCGCGTACACATATGTATATGCATGTAACTTGGCAATTTTTAACGTTATTTTACACAGTTTACATTGTCTACATGAAAAAAATTCACTCAAGCAATGTCATGTAACTTAGAAATTTATGATACAAATCTTGTAAAGTTGTCGCTCACGTACGGTGAGAAAGCCTGTACATCAGTAACGACCCCGACAGTTCTCGATAAGCGTGTACAGAATTGAGCCCTGGGCTGATACAATACTAAATGATATTATCATACTAATACGATGTCAGACCGTAGTAATATTTTAGGTACGAGCAGCAGATATCCAAGTTTGAGCGCGACGTTGTACTCGGGCTCGGGGACGATGGAGAGGCCGCTTATCTGTACGGAAGGGACAAGGTTCTAGGCGAGGCGGCACTCGCGAAGAAAGCGTTGAACGTTGTCCTCTCGAATAAGATATCGTTGACCAGAAAATTACCAGATGTACGCAACCCGCTGTAAGATTTTAATACGCATAGCATTTGAAGAGATATCAGTTTCATACAAGTGCAATACACATATGTAGACTATCCCTTTCTCTCGTGTATCTCTAAACGTGATCTTTCCTGATTCTAGGTGCGCAAATGTTACGTACGACAGATTTTTACCGAGCGCTAGTATAATAATTATTTTTTATAACGAACCCTGGAGCGTTCTGTTACGCACGGTGCACAGTGTCTTGAAGGGTTCTCCGCCAAGTCTGTTAAAAGAGATTATCTTAGTAGACGATCACAGCGAGGAAGGTATTAAAATTAATGTAATTAATATGTATATCGACATACGGGTTTCTCAGATGTCTTTATGCCACTAAAATTGTGTAGTACACCTTATTCTAAGTCTAGCAATGCTATTAAATACTCTTTTTACAAAATAATCGTTACGCAAGAGAAAATAACGCATAAAAGTGATATAATCATTTAATTGGCATTTCATTGCAATGTGTTAAATAATTGATGTAAGACGTATTTTCTGATTGTATGTTAATTTGTAGACGAACTTCAGGGACAATTAGATTATTATCTCTCGACGCGTTTACCTACCAAAGTAAAGCTAATGAGATTACCATATAGACAAGGATTGATACGTGCTCGTCTGCACGGGGCTAGAAATGCTCTAGGTGATGTTCTCGTCTTCCTGGACGCACATTGTGAAGTTATTAAAGACTGGTACTTAAGTTGTTAAAGATCTGATATCAATTTTAATTAGAAGATACTATTTTTTTTACCTGAGATTTTCTGTATCCTAAATATTGAAATAACTTTGAAGAGAACGACAATTTTATTAATACATGCATTTTAACGTAATGCAGGTTGCAACCTCTGCTACAGCGAATAAAGGATAATAAAAGTGCTGTACTAATGCCAATAATCGATAACATTTCCGAGGAGACACTAGAATACTTCCACGATAACGAAGCGTTTTTCTTTCAAGTTGGTGGTTTTACATGGTCGGGGCATTTCACGTGGATAAATATTCAGAAACACGAGATTGAGTCGCGTCCGTCTCCTATATCACCAACTAGGTCTCCTACCATGGCAGGCGGTCTATTTGCTATTGATAAAAGATATTTTTGGGAACTCGGTAGCTATGATGACAAGATGGATGGTTGGGGAGGTGAAAACTTGGAGATATCCTTCCGAGTGAGTAGAATCTTTTCAAGTACGTTTAGTAAAGTTATGACACAGGTTTATAACAAGCATGTATAGAAGAAAGTTCTCTATTATGAGATAGGATTCTAATACGAGATAGCAGGTTTGCAATGTCCAAATTCAATTACAAATCTTTTTTCGCAACAATTACACGATTCAACAATCAATTTTCCACTAAACAGATTTCACTCCAAGGGCAATAAATTCATGGTGGAACCAACAGATAACGCCTATTAATTTAGCAGAATCTCCACTATTTCATATTAAGAGCCTATCTCATAATAGGGGACTTTCCTCTACTTAAAAACTTTACATTGATTAAATGATTTTTTTTTATAAGTTAATATTCTTCGACAGATTTGGCAATGCGGCGGCACGTTGGAGATCATTCCTTGCTCTCGCGTTGGCCACATATTCCGGAACTTTCATCCGTACAAATTTCCAAACGATAAAGATACTCACGGGATAAATACTGCTCGTTTAGCATTTGTATGGATGGACGAATACAAAAGATTATTTCTACTTCATCGCAGCGAATTCAAGGTAAGATGCTGTGTGATCATGAGATCCTTTTGTATTTGTGCATTTGATAAATAACACCCGCAGAACAATTCGAAGCTCATCGGTGACATAAGCAAACGTTTGGAGTTGAGACGAAAGCTCAGATGTAAAAGTTTCAAATGGTATCTCAACAACATTTACCCGGAAAAATTCATCCCCGATGAAAATGCGATAGCTTACGGCCGTATCAGATTGCGCAATAGACGACTATGTTTAGATAATCTGCAACATGAGGAGGACAAACCGTACAATTTAGGTTTATATAATTGTCACACCAAATTGTATCCGAGTCAGGTATGCAAATACCGATATATAGATTACATCAATGTTGTTATTCATACTCGAGTTTAAATTTAAATATTTGTTGTCTTCGGATAATTTAGTTCTTTTCATTGAGCAAGTCTGGTGAGTTACGGAGAGAAGAAACGTGTGGGAGAATATTGGACGTCGATTCAAAACCATACGCGCAAATTCAAATGTCTGACTGCAACAGCGAAAAGGGTGGAAAGGAATGGGTGTTGACGAAGGTTGCACTAATGTCCGATATTAATGCGTGTTGTTGTATAATTCACAAGTGATTAAAAAATGTATTTTTACAGGACGGTAGGATAATACACGTCGAAACTGGCCTCTGCCTCGACGGTACTAAACTGCATAACGACGAGAACGTACAAGCGACTCGCTGTACTAATGTACCAGATCAATTCTGGAAATTTGACTTCTACTCTAATAAAATGCTATCTGCATAGCATATCGTGCATTCGTCAATTGGACGTGTACTCTGTTGGTTGTATATTGAGAAATAAAGTTTTTTATCCTTTTTGCAAAAACATTCGAATTGTTAGCAAAGAGGTAGTTGTTATATTTGTTGTCAGAGAATTTTTTCACAATACTACTATATATTAATAAAATTCGTATGGCACAAATGTGATAAACACAAATGTGAAAGAATAAAGGACTAAGGCCGATATTCATAATCCGTTCTTACACAGGGTGTCTGATAAGTTTGTTCTCAACCGAAATATGTAGATAGATTAGGGCAAGC
The DNA here is from genome assembly GCF_000949405.1 of Vollenhovia emeryi. NCBI lineage: Eukaryota > Metazoa > Arthropoda > Insecta > Hymenoptera > Formicidae > Vollenhovia > Vollenhovia emeryi. The sequence goes on from NW_011967075.1 coordinate 233,196, forward strand.
TGAAGAGAAAAATCAGATACCATGATGCAAAATCCACAATAGTTATTGAGTTATTAATTATTACGTCTAAGCGAATGAACGCGCGGAAACAGGCTTCCGACTGTAGGTCTTACATATAGGTCCTTCAACTCAGCCAAATTTTGGTGGTGGGGGTAGGTCGAATTTTTAAGCCACAAATCGTTCGTCTCTTGGCCACGAGAGGCGCCGCGACTCTGTAGGCAGCGGTAGTAGGACAGAGACACAGTATAGAAATCACGGTTTCTATATCTGTGTCTCTGTCCCACCACCGCTGCCCACAGAATCGCAGCGCCTCTCGTGGCCAAGAGACGAACGATTTTTGGCTTGGAAATTCGACCTACCCCCTCCATATGAGTTGAGGGACCTGTATGTAAGACCCATGAAGAATAGAGATAAGGAGACCGAACTGACACGGAAAAATGTTCGAGAAACACGACCAAATTGGTCGCTGGACTCTAATTTACTAATGCTCCGCCACAGTATAACC
>NW_011967075.1:236567-248973 GCF_000949405.1 Vollenhovia emeryi
AGTAGGATCATCCCTAGGTGTAGAATGGGCATTAGCGACCAAGTGCCAAACAACCGGAAAGAAGAAGAAGAATGGTTTCATGCATGCAGCATGGAACACAACCAAAATTGGGCCCTGCATTACCCGCTTGAAAAAGGAGCGTAGCACGGACACTCACCAAGTGGAGACTTTATCGACAGTGCTTGAAAATGGGTGTAGCAAAATAGTTCAAAAAATGAAAATGGGCGTAAGGCGCTGGAATCAGCCGAGCGCGAAAACGGCATCAAGTAAAACGCCGGCGTGGCCGCTCTCAGGTTTCTCTCTGGTTCCAGTTCGATTTTCGTGCAATCTGGTGTGAAAAAGCAAAAATAAGTACTGCTGTTGAAGATACTCGGACGACTCGGACAGACTCCAACTTGAATCTTTCCAAAAAGAAAAACGTTTTGACATTTTGATACAAGGAAATAGCTGTCGTATAGTGAAATGAGAACAGATTTGTAAATTCTCTTTGCAAAGGTGAAGCATGGTTATACGAAATATCTATAAACTTCATATTATAAATAATTGCTTAATCCTGATTAATCTGATTTGTTATTTTATCTGTATTTTAGGCAGATCTATCGACCATAATTAAATATCACTAATCAATCCTCGTAGTTTACAAAAGCTCGATCAAATTTATTCAAATGGTTGTGAAGCACGTGTGCGCAAGCTAGCTTATATTTGTTGATGTGACTGACACTTTTAAAAAAAATTGTATGTACTTACGTGTATCGAGAATAGTTGATACTATATTATGTCAACATGGAATTGGCAAAGGAAATTATCGACGGCCTGGCAAATATCCAAAATAGTAACGTTTTACCCGAAGAAACGTTTCTACAGTTACTAGATGTTATAATATTATATGTCTCTAAGAATGTCAGCAATGGAAAAAGTAAATAGGACTCGCCTAATTTGTCGCGAGGTAAAAAGTATCCAAGATACAAATGTTTACAATGATTTATATTTTTTTGTAGCAGCCATCACTGCTGTATATCCATCCAAGTCAGATCTGATAAAAGCTGCTTTCGCCAATATATCCTGCCTCTTCATAGAAGCTGCTCGACACGACTACGACGAGGAGAGCCTGAAGCATTTCTTACACAATGAACATATCAACGGACAAAGAATTGAAACGCTATGCAGCAGGTATATGAGCAATAAAGAAAGTATCCAGACTCAGTTGGAATTGACGGGGAACAACTTACCGCATGTAGTGGACGTAGACTGGCGCTTGCATCATTGCGTCAAGGTGAATCCATTATCCTTCAGTAATGTTACGTTGATTCTATTGTTTTGTACACTAGGAATTTCCTTCCCACATGAATTTGCGCACATTTCGACGCATTCATACATTTTGTATACACACATGGAAAATGTATGTCTACCTGTGCCCAAATTCGTACGAGAAGGCATCAGTGAACCCTACAATGTGATTACAACGATATAAGATTCTTCGCGAATTACACTACATAATTTGGATGTACGATTAAGTATTGTATTGTTTACTCTGCAGATTAGCACTCGTATTACCAACGTACCGGTTTATAACATACGAATCAGTACAAAGGAGGGTAATCAGTTGAGATATGTAATATTTACATGTACCATACAACAGTTGCAGGAGCTGGTGTACAAGTTGAAGGATGCCGTGAGACACATCGAAAAAATATCTAATATATAAATATGTGTATAATGAATGATTTTATAATGTGCCATTTAGAGATATATTCGTCAGCTTTACTTTGATAATGGATTGTATATATATATATATGTATGAAGGATAATGTTCTATATTAATAATACAGCTTCGTGTAGGTGCAGTCAATTATATTTTTGCATTAGTGAAGAGAATAATCTTCTAATTCCATGTAGAATTATTCTTACTTTTATATATTCATACGTGTATATGCGTACGCACACACACATATATAAAAACTGATTAAAAATACAATATATTTTCTATTCTGCAGCCCAGTGTTTATCTAAAAATTTGCTCTCGTGTCCCGACGGACAGATACATGCGTGTGGTTATATCCTTTTTTTTTTAATTAAATATAGAATTATATTAATAATTCTTTCTCTATTACTATGTAATATGTATCTTATAATCGTCGTACGCTATTTACAAATAAAATTAGCATATCTGAGAGAAATTGATCTCCAAGCGATAAAATTACTTAGCAAAACTTTTCATGCTTTTCTCGGTTCGTGCTCGTTTGCGTTTTCATCGATGCGCACAATCATGTACACGGACAACAAAATACATAAATATATTAAAACTGAAGAACATACATGGATTAGATTAGATAAATAGAATTGAGAGAGAAAACAACAGAGAAAGCTTGGAGGAAAGTGTAAAAATAAAACGTAGAAAGGACAGACGGGAAGGGGGAGAAGGGATAAGGTGGGGGGAGGACAGAAAGACAGAAAAATATGCATTTACGACTAATAATTTTGCTTTGTTAAAATATCTCTTCCATCTAGGATGAAGTAACGTAATGATCACAGTGTTTAATTGTCAACTAATTGTTTGTCGTAATCATATCGCATACATTTTATCATTTTTATTGTTCCATATTAATTATTCGATATTATATGACAGGATAAGGCCTCGGACATTTCACTACCATGTGCAGTCTTCGAATATTTTCAAAATTACCCTCCAAAATTATATTATTTCCGTTTTGATACTGGATTGGTCTCAAAGAGAGAAACTTCGAATTTAATCGTATTCTAGTAATTACATGAATAGTCCAACTGAGGACATTTTATATAGTTGTGTAATTTCAACAGTAGTCATTTTCAAGCGTGAATTCCACTTCAATTCTTGTTTTTCCAAAATTACTAACTTCTACAGACCCCTCTAATGAATACAGTTAGCAACAAAAATGCTATCGATTTAGCTTGTAACAAAAGTACTGTTAAACTTTTTTTTCTTTCTCGCTGCACCTTTTTCCCCGGTGATTATCGATTACTGGAGAAAAAGAGAAGCTCGACGCAAGTGAAATTTAATCTCTACATTGAGACAGCACTTTGGCTCTCGATTGTACAAGATGATAACTAAAATTTATTTTTACATACTTTACAACCGATATCGCATTAAACATTGAACGTTGTACAAAGGTATATTATCTCAAAAATATCAATCGGAAATGTATGTAAGTGCGTAAAGATATTAAAATTCGAAATGAAATAGTCTCTCAGAAATATTATTGCATCATATACACGTATAATTCCATATAATTCCTTGTAATATAAATAAAGGGTCTTTCAAAAATATTCAACGCTGCAGACTATATAAATTTTTCTCGTCAATCTTATATGATATAAAAATGTATAATTTAAATTTAGGTAACATTATTATTAATTTAATTAGATCAACTATACTTAATACTTTTTTATACACGTATCTATGTGCTCGTGTGTATGAGTACTCTCTTTCTACTATGAATAATTATACCTGTTTACGTTCCATAAACATGCATTTTCTTCCATAATTACATTATTTATCGAAAAAGTGATTGCAACACTTTTTGTTACTTAACGCTAAGGAATAACTTGCATCCGTTTAATATGCACAAGAACGCATACCATATGTTATTAATATATAATGCTATTAACAAATTAACAGCAAGCATATGCGCTAAGAGATACAAATCATATAGTTGATTTAAATATATAACTTTAATGATAAACCTGTTTGCCAAGTGCTCAGTGCACAACTTGTATTCGTATCTGTGAAAAATATATATACGCTTCGCTATATTGCAATATGTAATATGTGTAACGAAGAAAAAAAAATGACGTAGAGACCGTGTCCCACTTGAAAACATATTTCGCTCTTCTCTTCTTCACACACGTGTAACAAAATAATTCCATATATTTTGATAAAAGATCTTTTAACAAATCTATTGTGCAATGTTATACAATAGAACTGTTAAAGATCGCGTGGCAAAGAGTTTAATAACAAAGCTCCAGCCGAATAATATTCCTTGTTCTGTTAAATAGCAGAATCACGTATAATTAAAGAAAAATTAGTTCGGAATTGATTTGAAAGAAAAAAATAATAATAAAAGAAGAGACGTATGCAATATAAAAGTGGGATACACCGTGTATACACATCCATACATATATGCAAGTACAATAACAATGGAGGATTAACATCGTCAGCGTCGTTGACATTAACGTCGGTGTTAGATATGCGGAAATTCAGACGACCTCGTAATTATAATATCAACGTACACCTATAAAATAATATATTCAACATAGTTGTCGTAATAACTCATCCATAATAGAAAATAATTAGATCTTTCGCGATCGTTATTTACAGATATATACAGATTCCTAACACGCCGTGAAACATCTTCAACAATGGTCATAAGTGCCCTTTCGCTCCTTACATGACGCACACGTTGTAAAAACTTATCATCCAGCCTCATAACCAGCGTATCTTCTGACATTTTTCGTAATGCGCGCGGTTATTGCGTGCACACTTTTTAAATAAATATCCAAGTGCGTATGTGTGTGTGTATACGTATTTGTACAGTATGTATACATACACGCGCGCTGAACCGTGCAGTTGGAAATGTTAAGGATCATCTGCATGAAGTAAGTCTACCCTTAATTAAGCTAGCAGGACCAGCAAAACCAAACCGAACCCATCAGATAATTTAGTACCCATTTTGCACTAATTTGTACCACTAATAATAATTTTGTATCCCGTGCCATTAAAAAAAAACCGTGGAGCTACTACCTTAACGTTAAGCTAGTAAGACCACCAAAAAAAAAGAAATAAAAAATCCCCAGGTAGACATGCAACAGACTAAATCTGTACTAATTTGTGCCACCAAAAAAAAACCTCAAGGTTAATATATTCATCTCTTCTGCTTCAAACAACCCCCAACTGAATCAATTTATAAAATGTATGGGGTCAACGGCCAATATACCGTCGTATTACCAACTCTTCCGGTCGATATGCAACACGCACTTACGGACACACACTTCCCCAGTTACGAAGAAGTCCATAAATGGGTGGATGAATGGATCGCCTCGAAAGACATCGCGTTCTACCGTCGTGGGATTGCCCTGTTGCCGGAGAGATGGGAAAAAGTAGTAGAAAGTGGAGGAAATTACTTTCATTCACGAGGTTCATTCAGCTTCCCTTCGAAACAAATTAATTTTGGAGACGAAAACAACGGCAGGAATTAAGTTTACCACCTATTACGAGCAAAAAGGTGTTCGTTAACAAGTCATAATTTTAATATTTAAAAAATAAAATTTCCATGTACGCGTTTCAATAACACAGTGCCTTGATCAGCATACAAATAGATACAAAAGTCAATTGAGCTATTAGTTGTTGACATAAAGACAAGGAATACCATAATATCCACCTAGCTATTTATTAATTTGAAGAGGGATAAACTGTTTTCACGTCGAGGCGATGGAGTCTTAAAACTTGCTAGCTTAATACAGGTAGTAAGAAGTAAGAGTAGGAGGTAAGGAAATGAATCATTTGTATTATTTTACTCCTATACTTCAGCTCTGACGCTCTTCTTACTCTCAGCGCTCCAAGAGCCGGCCAGTTGGTCCGGCCAGTGCTACAAATATTTAAACAAAATTATGCTTGTATTTTAGCTTTTACACCGAAGGGTAAAGATTATGGGTACTCTTACTTCTTACTGCTTACTTCCAATGTAGACGGTCCGTTACAATTACTTGCAGTAAACATCAGAACATGGGCCGTGTACAAGAGCTCGTACGGGATTCGTCCTACACTCAAGCCGCACTGTGCCGAATTAAATGCAAATACACAGTAGTAAGAACCTTTCACGACTCGCATCTAGGGACGATCGATCCTCTTGTCTCACGATCACGTCTCCACCTTACTTTTTTGTACTTCAGATTTATTACCCTGTAGCTGCTCACCGCTCTTGCCGAGATCCGCGCTTTTGGAGTCGTCCACCGGCGAGTCGTTGACACTGGCTTGAGCGTTGCTCCTCGGGATGCTGTTCCGTTCTTTGGACGAGGACCGCTCCGCCTGACCGTCTCGTTCGGCCGTCTCTGCCGTCGTCGCCGTCTCGTCGCTGTCCTTGGCTTTCTTACTCGCCAATTGCTCCGTCGTGACATCGCCGTTGATCTTGGCCGCTTGGCTCTTCTCCCTTTTGTCGTGCAGGCCCGAGGTGTTGTCGGCGACCTCGGCGCCACACTTGGTCTCCGCCAGCTTCGCCTTGGTACCGTCTTCCTTAGACCGCGCGGCCTCCTGTGCCTTTCGCACGCCCTCCGTCTCTTTGCCCTGCTTTCGTTCACCGGCGCCGCTCGACGCGCTCGAATTCTCGGCTGTCTCCACGCTCGTCGCGGTCGCCGGCGGATTCAGCGGCGTCGAGGAGGAGTTTGGCTTGACGAGCTGCGTCTCGACGTCGGTGTCTTTCGTGGGTGACGTTTTGACGTTCGCGCTCGCGCTTGGCGACACGCCGCCGGTCTTGGACAAGTTGAACGCGTTGAGCTCCCGTTGCAGCGACACAGACACGGGCACGGGTACCGGCACGGGCACCGGTACCGGCATCGGCACCGACACCGACACCGGCACCGCCACGCTCTTGGAGAGAAGTAGCGCGACGCTGTCCACCGTCGACGTAATCGGCGGCTGCGACTCCGCCTTGGCGAGATTGAAGGACGCGGACGAGATCGGCGACGAGGCCTTGGGCGATTTGGGCGAGGACGAGTGCGTGCTGGGCGGTATTCTCTGCACCGTCGGCGGCTGACAGACCACCGGCACGTATCCGGTAGTCTGCGGTATGTAACTCGGGCGCTGATACAGCTTCGTGATCGCAGGTAGACTGTTGTGGAAGGCACTGGGAGGCGGCATGCCGATGGGCGACCGTATCAGGGGATTCGAGAATCTGACGTCTGGAAACGGGGGCGGGAAGTGGGAGTATATGATCCGCGGATTCGTGTTCGGTGTGGGCGACGGTATGAACGGATTGGTCGAGAGCATATTCACCGGCGAGTTCCGTGGCGAGATGGGCGAGCCGGTGTTGCGGCATATGTCGCGCGAGAACGGGGCGTTCTGGTAGCCGCGCACGTTCGGCGAGTAGAGCGGCGGCGAGACGATCGGCGAGCTGATCGTCGAGACGATAGGCGACAGGGTCTTGGGGTCGATCTTCATCATGCTGAGCGTAGCGCCCTTTGCGTTCACCGCCGGCTGCTCCTTCTCCTTCTCGTTCGCCACCCCGTACATGGGCTTGACGCCGGACGCGGGATTGCCCAGGTACCGCGGCATGTTTCGCATCTTGAAGATCTTGGCCGGCTTAGACGGGATCTGCTTCGCGCCCTCGGACATGGTCTGCATCTGATTCTGCATCTCCTTCGCCTGGTTCTTCGCCGCCACGTAGTTGTTCCTCGACAACGTGGGATTCCAGGACTTGGGCGGGTCGCGCAGCGTCTTGTAGCCGATCGGCTGGCCCTGCCTCCTCAGGGGCGGCAATCTCTGGGCCACGTGGACCGACGACGCCGGTGCTGACGGCGACGACGTCGAAACCGCGGCGCCGGCGGACGTCGACGCGGGTAAGACAGACTTAGCGCTCTTGTTCTCCATCGTCGCCGCCGCCGCCGCCGCCGCGTTGCCGCTCGGCGTGTACACTGGTACGTTCGGGATGTTCGGTATGCGCTTGATCGACGTATCCGAGTTGGGCAGCAACGGCGATGGGTTCTTCCTCGCGCTTATTCTAAGGAGATCCGGCACATCCGGTTTACCGTGCGTGTCCAGTCTGCTTTTCTCCTTCGAGTTCTCCCCTATCTTCGCGCAGATGTCGTTGATCTTCGAGCCGGTCGTGCCAGAACCGATCTTGGCGCAGATCTCGTTCAGATTCGTACCCTTCGCGGTCGCGTCCTGCTTGCGCATGGACATCTGCTTCATCAGCGATATGGGGATCGCGTCCGGACACGGAGGTATCGGGCACGCGCCGGCCGACGTCACTTTCGACATCGCCGTTGTCGTCATCATCGCCATCGACGCGGCCGTCACGGTGGTGACGTCCTGACTGCCCACGTGGCCGTAGCTGTTCTTCAGCGACGTAGGTACGGGGTACACGTTTATGGCTGACGTTTGCATGTGGAACTGAGGCATCGGGGCCATTTGATTGTTGGACGTTGAACAAGCGACAGGCGACGTTCCCAGTATCGGTTTCTGAGGTACGCCGCTCGAGTTTTTTAGCGCCGACTTCAGGACGGCCGAGTTGGTCACGATGTCGTGGAACATGTAGGGAAACGTCGACGTTGTCTGACTGATCGTGGACGTGGAAACGTTCGCCGCGGTGGACGCGAGATCCTCGCTCGTCGCGGCTACATTGTTGCCCTGCAATCTCTGATTGACCAGACCGGCGACGTGACTCGTCCTCGGGACAGATTCCGCTGACGCTTGCACGGGCGAGTTCCTCTGTTCCAGCAAATTCAAAGCCTGCTGCAGATCGATGTTTATACTTTGATTATCCCTCTCGTCGGCAGCTCTTTGCTTGTCAGAGCCGGACGAAGAGTCCGAGACACTCTGAGACGCCAGCGCGGGCGCAGCCGACTTTTGCGGAGTCGCCGTCGAGACTGGCACCTTGCCCGTTACATTTCCACAGTTGGTTTGCGCTTTCGCGTCCGCGAGCTTTGCATCTTCGGCCGAGGACTTTACGTCGGATTTCTTCGCGCTCTGCTGAAGAGTCGCTCGCTTTTCCTTCGACGCTCTCTTGGAGTACGTGTTATTAACTTGACCCATTTTCGGTTGAAATTGCAATTTCACGCTCAACGCGTCAATTTTCGACCCGGCGCCCCCCACTTTCGCCTCGTTCGAGCTTTTTATGCATTCCTTCTGAGCCTCAGCCTGGAAATCTGCATTATTGTTGTTGTTATTTATCGACACCTTTTTCGCGTGTGCATCCATCTTTTCCGTATCTTCGGTAACGACTACGCTCTCTTCGGTAAATTGTGTCGCCGAGTGACCGATGCCCTTTTGCCCTTGCGAAACCGCCTCAGACTTAGCCTCGGCGTTAACAGTTTGATTGTGGACCTTCACTTCTTGCGCGTCCTGTTGCAACTTCGCGGAAGCGGCGCAATTTCTCGTCTCGCTCGTCTGCCTCGTCGCGGTCCCGTTGTACTGATTAGTCGGCGACATGCAATTGGAATTAGCCGATAAACCGTCGCTCGTAAACTTGATGTCGTTCGCAACGAGGAACGCGTTGCTCGAGTCAGAAAATATTGGGTTTTTTGTCAAAGGCGTGTCGATAATCAGGGTAGACGGCATTATTTCTACGGAGGATTTCGATACACCGCAATTTTCTATTTTCACCGCGTCCGCCTTAATTTCCGCAATGGAAGTTATAGTCTCCTCCCCGGCGGTTTTCTCATCCTCCAAACCCTCGACTCCCGCGTCCCTTTTGTGCACCGTACTCGATATATCCGTTATGCTCATCACACCCGTCTCCGATATTTTTAATTGCACCTCTTTCCACTCGCGCTTCAACGATTTCTCATCCTTCAGCTCTATGGAATCAATACCAGCGTCCATCAGTGACTGCTTGTAGTTTGCATTGTCCTCCGATAATTTCAAGCGTTTCGACGACGTTTCAAATATCCTATAGCTTAAATGTAACGGCACTTTCTGCAATAAAACAGATACTGTAGTACACCGTCGATAAGAATCTTATTAAATGCCTCTTAAAATTGAGTATGTAATGTTAAACGGATCAAATACATACCTGCCTCCAATGATAGATATACATCACGTCCATTAACGAGTAACTACTGCACAACGGTTTCTCCTCGTACAATATATCGACTTTGTTTGCATCACCAAGGCCGTACTTGGCCCTTATTAATTTTTGTAAATGGAATACTGTAACTGCCGCGGGACACCGAAAGTATCGCCTCAAAAGGGATTTCCCGGCGTTCGTCTCCTCTTTCGTGCGAGGGTTAAAGTATTCCAGGGACAAGCTGAGAGATTCATCCGGGGAGTATATGTAAGAGTTCACGGGCTCCCCGCGAGCCTCCGGAGAGAACGCTTGATTGCACGCCTCCGGATGCTTCGCATAAAATTCCTTCCGACATCGCATCTCGTCTGAAACAATATTTTTACCGTCGTTATCGCTCACGTCGTGACATACGGGGAAATCGGTTCTTCTCAATGAAGGAAAAGCCGTACTTTGATAACATCCAGGTACCAGTTTGTAAACAATGTCCTGTAACATACGGTCGGGGCGTATATTTAACAGCGGCCTACTTTTGTGAACCTGTACCTCGCAGATCGGACAATACTTGTTATTCGCCAGATATTTAACAATGCAACTTCGGCAAACTGCAAAGAAACGTTGAATATCTTACAATAATACACCGTACATCGAGGACATTAGCCGTAGCTCGAATACACGCAGCATTATATAGTAGGAAGATACTGTACACGAGTGTAAGCATTCTATGATGGTGGTCGCGTCGATGAAATAGCCGCCGCATAATTTGCACGTCAGCTGTTCGTTAAGTTTGGCCAGGCACACTCGATGTCCACCACTCTGCCCTGACATTCTGCAATGTACAGAAATACATTATCACATGTCCCGACGTAAGTAAAATTCAACAAAATATTGAGCCATCAATTGTAACACGCGTCATCAATACAGTGATACATTAGCCAGTGTCTACACTTTCATATTTATTACAAATTGAAAGAATGTACACGACCGCCTCTAAGGCCCAGTGGACATTACTCTATCTCACTTGAACTTTTTAGATCCTTTACGATGCTCCGGCGAGGCCAAGTAACACCTGCTAGTGCCCGAAAAATGCCTAGCAGTACCCGAAATCTGTACACCGCAATACACCCTCAGCGGTTTACCCCTCGGTGTAACCAAACTATTAACAAGTCCGACTCATCGTCAGCATACGAAACGTAAGTGCTCTTTCAACAATCTGCAGGCAACTTTCGCTCAACATGGCACATAAATCTTCATGAATGTTGCGCAGTACGAGACCACGGTCGTACGAGACAGCAAGTGTCTTAATGGGAACGAATGGAAGAACCAAAAAACGAAAACCCCCAACAGGGGCTCACCTTGCTTTCCTTTACGCGTGAACGCGGCGTCCGATAAAGCTTCTTTAACTATTGGACGGTGAATTTACTGAACTGCCACATTACACGAGAACTTTCATCAAACATTAAAGCAACTTTTAATCGAATACCGGAGAACATCTAATGCGATTTCTTTTATTCAAGAGTGACCTCTAATCGAGAACATCTGATTTTTTTTATCTAATATTGGAGTGAAATCGCGTTACAAAAGTATCTCATACGAAGGCAATCCGGGTGACTCTAGGCGGCAGTGACACGAATATACAAATTCATTCTATCGCAGACGAGCACGCGATTGACGCGTTTGTTGTCAAGCTAACGGGCGCGAATCAGCGGCGTAATCCTATTGCACCAAGTGCGCACGGCTGATACGTAACTCTCATACGAGCAAACGTAACCAAACCGAAAGGCGGTAAAGCACAGCTGCTGGACGTAAACGGCGCGATTGATCGGCGCGAGCGCGAGGGATACGTCAGATTAATAGGATAAACGAATTCAGCTGTGACACCATTTCCCCCTCGACGGGGACGACGATCGGATAACGGTTCAGGAAATTGGAAAACAAAACATCAATACAGCTACAATAACGCGGGTCGATCCGAGGGAGAACTCCGTTCTGCGTGAGCGGCCGGGCGGGGGTCTGTCAATTATTCGGCGTCGCTCGGCGCGTAACGCGCCGCCGAAGGCCCCGGGCGGACTTACGTGACGAACGGAGGCGAGAATCGTCCGTTTTATTTAGTAATCGTCATCTGGCCTCAAAAGTCAGGAAAGTTGGGTCGGACGTAACTTGTCACGGGTTGCCATCACGGCTGCGTCGCGAGAGAACGGTCCTCTCGCGTCCTCCGGGCGACGATACTCCCGCGCGAGCGTTACGGCAGATCGGCGAGAGGGCAGCGGTGCGCGATCCGAATCGCCTCAGCGGCCCGTGCGCATCTTAAAAGTGGACCACCGTGCCGAAAACTGCGCGTACGACGGCAGAACAAAATGGCGGATAAACAATCGTACGTGCGACCACTGCGGAGGGAAAACATTGCGCAGCGCGCCCCGCGATCTCGGATCGGCGACGGGCTCGACATCTGGCGCATTCGGCACCGCAACCGCTCGCCGCGCCAGTCGAGGCCAGCGATTGGCCCCTCGCCCGCGGCGCCGACCAATCGCGTTTCAGAGATAAAGCCCGCTGCGGACGAGGCTATTTTTCCTGCTGGATTGCCTGCAATCCAATAAATTACTATCATATAGCGTTTTCGATTTGCTGACTCGACCCGACTCCGAGTCAGAAAA
>NW_011967076.1:0-6550 GCF_000949405.1 Vollenhovia emeryi
TCAATAATTTGTTGAGAAATCATTGAAGCCCTAATAGTTTTCAATAATTTGTTGAGAAATTATTGAAGCCCTAATACTTTTAAATAATTTCTAATAAATACAGTATAATGTATCTTCAAATATCATTCATCGTTGCAGCAATACATTTTCAGTAGGCAGTTTTGCAACATAATGCTTGCGTTCGTTTTCTCCCACCGGGAGCAGAAACTATACTGAAACTCTATAGTTCAGGTCGCGTAAATTATAGACTTTCGGTATAGTTTATGCTCCCAGTGGGAGAAAACGAACGCAGGCAATCCGTTCAAATTTCCTATTTCCTGGTTACTTTTAGTGGTGGTACCACTGCTTACACAATTCGACGTGACAGCAAGAGAGAGAAACGAATTTAGAGAAAGAAAGAACACCAATTGAGCACACCATGGATGTGTTCGAAAATGGATTTAGTTACTGCCAGTGAAAACAGTATAGTTGGTAGCAATGAAAATTACTGGTGCTGCGTTTTTCGCACGCCAGTAAAGTCAGTATGGCTGGGAAATTGACCAATCACAGTTCATTATTCGACTTACGACATCCAATGTAGACCCAGCCTTACTGACTTTACTGGCGTGCGAAAAACGCAGCACCAGTAATTTTCATTGCTACCAACTATACTGTTTTCACTGGCAGTAACTAAATCCATTTTCGAACACATCCCATGTAATCCTTCCACCATGCGCTCGACGGCCCACTTGTGGGTTGCACGAGGTCTCTGGCTGGCGTGATTTTGAAAGATTTTACGGTGCGTCGTTCAGACGCGACACTCCGGTTGAAATGGTTCGTAAAAAGATTGACAATCGGATACGAGTTTTGATAGAGAATGGCGTCACTGTGGGACACAGGACGATATTCGCCATTGTCGGCGAGAAAGCAAAGGACCAGGTGAACGAGCGAAAACACGTGGACGACGTGCCTTGGCAGTCCGAATACTCCGAATAGTTTCTTGTTTTTCACTTAATCTCAACAATAAATATGATATGGATCGAGAAATTCTTTAAGAATTTAATTTCCTATTTTAAAGAATTTATGAAAATTCCTAAAGTACATTCACTGATTGTTAACATAGTTATTGAAATGTTTAGGTTTCAAGTTTTAGAATGTACCCTCTTTAATACATTTAAAAAATCTTTCAGGTGGTGTTGCTGCACCATATGTTATCCAAGACTGTTGTCAAAGCTAGACCCTCTGTGCTGTGGTGCTACAAGAAGGACCTAGGCTTTAGTAGCCACCGGAAGAAACGAATGAAATCGTTGCAAAAGAAAGTCAAGTCCGGAAAATTGGACTTTGGCGAGGACGACCCGTTTGAGTTATTTGTTATCTCAACCAATATTCGCTATTGTTACTATAACGACACGCACAAAATATTAGGTAACACGTATGGCATGTGTGTATTACAGGTGTGTATATATATTTTGTTAAGTTTCATGTCCTATCAATCTAGATTCACAGTTTTGCCACGATACCACATTTAATTTCAGGATTTTGAAGCAATCACGCCAAACTTATTGGCGCGGACCATCGAAACCATAGAGGGTGGTGGAATAATTGTATTTTTACTACAGTCTATGAACTCCCTGAAGCAGTTGTATACGATGAACATGGACGTTCATCAGAGATTTCGCACGGAAGCTCACAAGGCAATAATATAACGTAATTTCTAAAATTTGAAATTTATCATAATCTCATTTGTTTTCTATCCATTTAGGACGTAGTGTGTCGATTTAACGAAAGATTTTTGCTGTCACTGGCTTCGTGCACTCGATGCTTGGTAGTTGACGACCAGCTGAATGTGTTGCCCATTTCGTCTCACAATCTAAAGATAGAACCTGTGCACAAGCCGACCGTTTCGGAGGAACAGTCGAATTTGGACACTTTAAAGGAGAGTCTGCAGGACACTCAACCTGTATCTGCGTTAATTAATTGCTGCAAAACTGTCGACCAGGTAAAGTGATGTGAGAATGAATTAATCATGGAATAAGATTGTTAAATGTCTTCTGACTTTGTGCACAATATTTCCAGGCGAAGGCGGTCCTTAAATTTATCGAGTGCATCTCCGAGAAAACTTTGAGGTCTACCGTATCGCTGACCGCAGCCAGAGGACGCGGAAAATCCGCTGCGTTGGGTCTCGCCATCGCCGGAGCCGTTACCTTTGGATACTCTAACATATACATCTCGAGTCCCAGCCCAGAAAACTTGAACACTCTCTTTGAATTTGTCTTCAAGGGTAAGTTTACTGGGCTAACCGTCGCGATGTCGTTTTACAAGTGCGAGAAATCATTAACACGTATAAAATATGATTTGTATGCTCATAGGATTTGATGCGCTCGGATACCAGGAGCATCTCGACTACGGTTTAGTGCAGTCCACGAATCCAGAGTTCAACAAGGCTACTGTACGCGTAAATGTGTTCCGAGATCATCGTCAAACAATTCAGGTATGTAATTTCATTTAAGAGCTACAATTGTTTTATATACGTAAGCATTTTTTAATGTAAAATATCCATACGATTTTCTTTTAATCCACAACGACATATCCGGTCATTTTTTGCAGTACTACGAATTAATAGTACATTATTTTATTTCGTTCTTTTTTTTGCATAGTATATACATCCGAAAGACACCCACAAATTAAATCAAGCAGAGTTGCTTGTGATCGACGAAGCAGCAGCAATTCCGTTACCCTACGTCAAAGCGATGCTTGGGCCTTACCTAATATTCCTCGCATCAACTATAAATGGGTAAAGCATTCAGACTTTTCTGAAGCATCGAAAAGTTATCTGCTCTCTCACGCGTTTATATTTGTAGGTACGAAGGCACGGGTCGGTCTTTGTCACTGAAATTGCTGCAGCAACTGAGGACGCAGACTGCTGGGTCAAATAGCCACTGTGGGAAAAACGAAAAGGAGCAAAACGAGAAAACTCTTATCGGGAGACAATTGCACGAACTCACTCTCGACGAATCGATACGTTATAAGCCGGGCGATTCCGCGGAACAATGGCTGTGCGACTTACTTTGCCTGAATGTTACAACACACGCATCTATCCTTTCCGGATGTCCCCCTCCCGATATATGCCAGTTATACTATATAAATAGGTATTTTTTAATAATACAAAATAATCTTGCAAATATTCATAATTTGTAAAATTTATATATACTCGTAATTTTTTCCCAGAGATACATTGTTCTCTTATCACAAGGCTTCTGAACTGTTTCTGCAAAGATTGGTTTCTCTGTATGTTGCATCGCATTATAAAGTACGTACTGCATTTTTCTTTAACTTAAAAATAGGTTTTTGTAACTAAAATTATATGTTATTAACTTGAGCATCTATTAATATATTTTAGAATACCCCCAATGATTTACAAATGATGTCTGACGCACCTGCGCATCATCTATTCTGTCTCTTAGGACCTGTGGATTCTAATAAAAAGACTTTACCCGAAATATTAGTAGTTCTTCAAGTAAGTATAACTCCAGGAAACTTAATTCTAGCTGTATCTCATCTTATAAATAGTCCAAATGACGTTCGGATATTTTACATTTCATTGAAAATTGAATGCAAAATTAAATATTAGAAAGTCAATAATTTTTTAGAACACAATTCCTGATTTGCTTCTAATTATTTTATAATTGAACTGCATAATGTTCTATGTGTGAGAAATATATTCTTAATACAAATTTATTTTTCAATGTACAGATATGCTTGGAGGGCCAAGTTAGCAAATCTAGCATAAACGACGGTCTCGCGCGAGGTCGCAGGGCAGCGGGCGATTTAATACCATGGACGATTGCTCAGCAATATCAAGATGAAGATTTTCCACTATTGTCCGGCGCGCGTGTTGTTAGGATTGCCACGCATCCCGATTATCAAGGGGTATATATTTCTCCTTTAAAACTTGTTGACTTGTTTTAAAAATTTACATGAATTTGCTGAAGGAACAATAAATTACAGATGGGCTATGGTAGCCGCGCGTTGCAGCTATTGAAGCAATACTACGAGATGAAAATGCCCAATGTCAACGAAAGCGTTGTACAAGAGCCAATGACGGAAATAAAAAATGTTTCCGATAAAGCGGTCGGTTTGTTAGAAGAAACTATCGGTAATATGCGTGTCTGTTCATCGACAGATTACAGATACTTTCTATATAAAAATTCCTCTTTACGTAAAATTAGTTTTCAAAAATATGATTTACAGTAATTTACAATTATTTGTAACTACTTGTAGAACCTCGCAGTTCGCTGCCACCACTTCTGTTGAAGTTGAGCGAGAGACATCCAGAACATCTGGATTACATCGGAGTGTCTTTCGGAGTTACCGAGCATCTACTGAAATTCTGGAAACGGGTCAATTTCGTACCTGTATATTTAAGGTGTGTACATGTGTGTGTAAACACCAAAGTGATAAGGTTAACTGGTCTCAAACATGTGCGATTTTTTTTAGACAAACAGCGAACGATATAACTGGAGAGCATTCTTGCATAATGCTTTGTAAAATTAACGCCGAACAAGACAACAATAAGTGGCTACAGGCTTATTGGAGCGATTTCTGCCGGCGATTCTTAAGTCTACTCTCGTATCCGTTCAACACCTACACAGCGTCACTTGCATTGAGCATATTAATTAACAAGACAATATCCTTGGAATCTGTTAGTAAGTGTATTGTACCGTTAATTATTATTCGTGTATCTTATAACATTAACAGTAGTAATAATAATTGATATGGATTTCTGAAACCATTCACTCTTCTCTCGAACTTGAATTTTCCAATTAATCATTCATAAAATCGTCGGCATATCGTCGGTCGCACTAATGTATACATATATTAGAAAATTAATTTCTCTACTCATGTGTCACGAGATTAATTTCAATTAACATATTAATTATTTATTATACACATCTAAATTTATATCTGTTTCAGCATTAAATAAGGAAACACTGAATGTTTATTTTACATCGTACGATCTGAAACGTTTACAAATGTACAGTAACAACATGGCGGATTATCATTTGATTATGGACTTGGTGCCATCGTTAGCACGTCTGTATTTTTTAAATATGATGGGAGGTACTCATTTCTCACCAGCGCAATCGGTAAGATAGTCTGGATATTCTCGATATTTTTATTTGTACTCTAAAAATATTTATTGTTTCTATATAACAGTACGCAATAATTTTTAGGCGATTCTACTTGGGTTGGGCTTGCAACATAAAACCGTCGATAAATTGGCAGAAGAATTGAATCTACCGTCTTCGCAGTTGCTCGGTCTATTCAATCGAATAATACGTAAATCAATTCAATATTTCGACAGAATCGCGGAAAAATACGTCGAGAGCACTATGTTGACCAAAGAATCGATTAACGAAGAAGTAAAACTAAATCCTCTAGGTGGACAAAGTTTACACGAAGAATTAGAAAATGCAGCTAAGGTTTGTACTGTTTTGCCTAATTTATTCTCTATTTCCTACTTATATAACACACGTGAAAATAACATCTTATATATTGTAGGAATTAAAAATTAAACAAAAAGCAGAATTAGAGAGATTGAAGAAGGAAAATTTGGACCAATATGCTATTAAGGGATCGGAAGCAGAATGGACCAGTGCACTCTCCGGCAAGCAAAATAAAAATCTTATCTCTATAAAGACCGGCGAAAAGAGAGCGTCAGGAGGAGACGATATCAAGCAAGAATCTGAGAAAAAACGCATCAAGAAGAAAAAGAGACGTACATAAATTATGTATAGTACAAAATGAATAAATGATTAACAGGTTTATAAAATAATTTTAAAAGTCTACCGATAATAAATTTATATTTGTTTAAAAAATTATAATTAGAAAAATATACATTTTGTAGATTTAACAAACATCACAGATTTTTCCTTATAAATTAAATGAACAAAAGAACGAGTGACTCGTCACAAGTCACTCGTTCTTTTGTTCATTTAATTTCTAAGGAAAAATCTGTGATGTTTGTTAAATCAAAATACAAAATTTATATTTTGTTTCCGCGATTATATATTTACTGGGGTTATACTGTGGTAGGGGCTTTTGTTTCACGTTCGCGCCGATCCGTACCACAGTATAACTAGAGTCCCTGTAGTAAAGGTGCCTTTTCACGCGTCGCTCGTCGCTGGATTTCTCGGTACATGATTGGCCGTCATTACTTTTGTCGCTGGTAACTCTGTTGATCTATGAAAAAAGTTCAAGCGATATTTTGTAACCTCAAAGTTGTGAAATATTTATATCTTGAAAGGTGTTTAGTGAAAGGTGAATTTCAAAATTTAGTTTAATCTGTTATTGATAATTATTATGTTCAATTTTTGGAAAATTTGGAATTTTGTAAAAGTATTTAGGTTTTGAGAAGTAAAAATTAAGAAGTTATTAATAACATACGGTGACTCTTTTTCACATAAGAAATTTGTATATCCAGCCATACAAGAATGAGAAGCAATTTTATTAAAATTGCATTCGCTTTTGCATAAGCCGCACAATACAACTTTTGGCACTACTGTAGTCT
>NW_011967076.1:11855-19269 GCF_000949405.1 Vollenhovia emeryi
CATACTGGTTATACTGTGGTTATACTGTGCTGTGATCACGGCGTCATTTGAGCTAAATAGGACTGCGCATCTTGAGAAATAATATTCCTGGTTCCTGTTCGAGCGGTGTCTCTCGCTACCCCACGGTTTCACGATATTCGGAAAGTTTGCAAACAGCAGGAGCGAGGATGTTCGCGCTTAGCAGAGGATTGAGAAACGCGTCCCGTTCATCGGGCGTTATTGCCAGGACGTATCACAATGTGATCGTTAGTGCACCGCCCGAGGTCAGAATGTCCACCGCCGTGAGTATAACTTGTTCGTGTTACATTACGTAAGAGGCGCGCAGTTAACCTTATCTGTTAATCGCGTAGGAGAATAATATATAATTCCAAATTCCTCTTCCTTCTGGAGATTTGCTACAACATTTATGGCATAAAATTTTCTTGTCTGTGGCTGTCACGTAAATTGTTTTCATTGGAGCAGAATCGCTTATCCGAAAGACGTACAGTATATTAACAACGATAAAAAGAATTGTTAGACGACTTTAGGCTGGTAGATGCTTTATTTATTTAAATCCGACGTTTCGACCATACGGGTTGTGGTCCTTCTCAAGGAATTCAACAATAATATCACGTCATTGATATTACACTAACAATAAGAAACACAGGAGGTTTGACATCCATCTCTGGGCATCACTCGGAGAACTATGTTAGAAGGCACGTCTAGAAAGTCGTCTAACAATTCTTTCTATCGTTAATCAACTACTGGCGACTCACATTCTTTCGTTGTATATTAACAACCTTTATTTTATTGTAAATTATCAACTGTTTTGTTGTAAATCGGGATAGATGTTGAGATGCAGCGGTAAAATGTAAAATGTACTTCACACGAGTACTGCAGGGTTAACCTCCTTCAGTGGAGTGTAGAATTGTGAAAGACAAATGCTTCGTGTTTCTGTGAAAACGAATAATTTGAAAAAGGAGAATACACATTTAACGCGACGTGAAATTTGACAGACTTGACATTGACAATTTACTATTCGTCGCCTTTGTGCAGACTAATTTTATCTTTTGTGTTAACCAAGACGAATTTTTGTTGCAGGAACATATAATTTCGTTAATGTGCATAGCTGGAGCGATGTTGATATCACCTATGTATTTCGTTCCGAGGTTCAAGAAATATGGCGCGAAGAAGGAGGCTTGAGGAAGCTAGGTCGGCGAAGCTTCGAGGGACGCCTTGAGAATTAGCTCGGAAATTAGTTATGCTAAAAATATTTATATGTGTCCGGTGGCATGCGTCAGTGAATCCACTGGGAGTATATCTGCATTGTCAATAAATATTTAAGGATACAGATTTCCGTGATTCATTATTCCAAAGTGGATCGTTATTTGTGTGACTTTTCTTGAATCTTTCTGGCCAGATATCGATTTGAAATTTGATGAAATAAAATTCACTCGGGGTAAACGGCACAATTTTGTCGTCACGTCCCGTCATCTGAGAGGTCTTTATCTGCCCCTCGTAATGTCGGACGATTGAACGCTTTTACTCGAAGAGAAATAACTCCAAATTCACTGGAATCGGTCATTAATTTGACGTGTTAAAAGAGGATTACGTATACGTCTAAAAATCAAATTCTAGTATAGCAGTCCTTAAATTTTTTAATGAATGAAACGAAGGAACTGTCAAACGCAGTGTTTTGAACAATCCATCGCGTGGGAAAGACACGGTCCTTGCGAGAAGTAAAGAAACAAAGTAGTTTAACGGTTGCGATTTTTGTTTAGCGCCAAAATGGCGCGTTTGCATATTATTATGCTTATTTTTTATTAAAAGCCGTGGACCTACCTGGTGAGTTATACATTTGCGCGTCTTCATTCGCATTCGTGATCCGACTGCTTCGCAGAGAAAAAAAACAGCCACATTTTCACAAAGATCGATTAGTCTCATTTATAGTGTATTCGTCTACATTTTTAAACTTGTTATTTTGTCCGTCCTCCCGCACTTTACACGTAACAGTAACGAAAGGTAATAATTTGGCCCGCGCATAAAAATGCGTCGCGAAAACACAAAGAAGGGAAACCTGTGTCAAAGTCTAGAAAAAATAATTCGAGACAATTTCGCTAACAATAAATTTGTAGCAGTTTCGTTAAAGAAGTTTCATGAAAAATTACGTTTCCTGGAAAACGCATCGCGCTTGGTTTCATTTCAATTTTACTTCACTCGGTTGCATATAAGATTCGTTTTTACTACGCGTTATCGCAGCGTGGCCGTAAATAAATTGCTATTATACAAAAATATCTGGATGTCACATCTCGAATGTAATTGTCTCTCGAGAGGCGATCGCCTTAAGAATGAAAGAAAGACGTGACCGTGTCAGGTGAATTTCGATGTCCATGAAGCAACAGGAAGAAGTATCATATATATACTCGTTTTCTTTATAATACTACATAGCTTTTTATACATTTCTTTCAATATTCGTATGTGAACATTGATTTAGGGACATATTGCGTGAATTCTGACTGGTGTTTACGCTTACATTACAATTACACAAAGAATGTCGATTACATTCCTGACGCGTGTGTCGCTGTATAAATTTCTTCTGTTTTTTTTCTTCTTTTCTCACTTTTCGAATTAAACGTCACTGGTTCCTTTGTACCTCGCGTTCCTTAATCGTATCGGTCTAAAAACTACCAGTGAGAGGAAAAGGAAAATAAAGCGGATCCGTTTTATAGGCGAAAGGTGGTATTCAAAATAGAGTGACCGTAAGATCTCGTCGTCTCTTCCTATAGCGTAAATGCGGATTAGTAAAACGGCTTTCGTACGTAATAGGGTTACAATTGTTACGCGATATTACATGGAAGTAATGTTTGCAAGTTGCAATTCTCTGCTCGTCGATATCTCACGAATGTGACGTGCTTTATGTCGATTTTATGGCCAGCAATAGCGAAATTTTAACGCACAGTATGTTTGACAATAGACGAATTAAAACTGCTTCTACTTAATAAAATTATCGCGCCGTTAGTATTGATTGGGAGCATAAAATGGAAATATAATAACGTAATTTATAGCATTTTTAAAAATTATAAGTTTTTTAGTTAACATTTTTTTACTTTGAAGGAATCTTGATACAGCATCCAGTTGTACTTAAGGTGAACAAATTACCCGAGTTTCGGAATGTTTGTATCTATTGTCAAACGTTCTGTATATAATCATAGCATTATGCAGTATTTACGGTCCACCTGTAGTCACTTCTGTTTGCAGGCAAGATTTTATATTTTCCAAATCCTTGTTCCGAAGTTAGTTTTCCTCGTTGTCGATAGGTAACAGATAATTTTGCATGTCCACCATAGAAAATATCGCGACCGATAACTGAGTAATGAGTATCTATTCTTATTTCTGTTACGGTTAATAAGAAATTTATAGACACAGAATATTTTCACATTCGTGGAGATAGGTCGGATCGATAAAAGACATTTGTCAATTTTGCCAGTAAATAAAAATACTCTAATAGTTATGTATGTATTAGTTCAGAATCTATTCCCACTTAATGTCACTTCTTGTCCCGCTGGTTGTGAGAACCTTGTCATAATCTAGAAACGTCTCTATCTCGAAATAAGAGAAGCTGATCCTTATTGCATCATTGATAATCTTCCGTTTTTAGCGAGGGGAAAATTGTAGGTTCCTCTAAGAAGGAAACGGAATTGGAAAGAAACTTTCTTGCCCGAAAATCGTCCCGAGTAGATCCTTACAGGCTAAAATTTTGATATGAAGTACAAAGAGGTGTATATTCTTTGTAGATTATGCATGCATATTTTACGAATACCATTATCTATCCCTTAAGACTTTCCGCTCGTTCAACCGACAACAAAAAGAAAACACTCGGCTGTGCTTCTGACATATCCAAACGGACTCTTATCGCGATTCGGTTAATTGCCCATTGTCATAAACTTGAAAAGTATAATTATCGGCTAATTGAGACTTTTATAAGATAATCTCGCTATGCAATGTATTGGCAATCAATACGAGGCTAACAATGCATATACGCACACGCACACGTGTGTACGTGTGTGTATATTCTTCAAATCAACGACCATCATGATGTCCAACTTGCTTCTAGTGTCATTGCACAAGAAATATATATATATATATATATCTATATATTATTAATTTTTATTGTTACTTGCGCGCATTTCACACTTCGTCGAGATTCCTTTAAATAGAATTATAATCTCAATTTCGGTTATTAAAAAAAGGTACCTTCAGGGATGTCGCTTTCGAAGGATCGCGGTTCCGGAGATCCTTTCCTTCTCAACCAGCGCCTGAAAGTGACATCGCGCAGCGAGAAGAATCGCAAGGTAAATTTATAACACAGAAAAGCGTCCACGCTTTGCAACAGCAACTCGAAATTAATTCCACCGTGAAATGGCAAAAGTAAAAAAAAAAAGAGAGAGAGTAAGAAAACGCGATGGAAGATCCAGACGCGGCGAGGATGGTCTCTCCTTTCCCTCCCCCTCCTCTTTTTCTGACACCCATTCCTTACAGCTCGCGTGCGAGCTCGACCTCGTAATCGCGTAAGCCTAGTTATAATCTCGGACGCAGCTTAATTGCACAATGAAATGAATACAATGCGATTGATCTTTAAGAATACTTTTTAACTTTTCATTACATCTTTTTCTTTAATAGTACATTCACGATAGGACTAATAGAGTCTTCTTCATTCTCCACGCATCCCTTTCGTAAGCCCACAACATACCAGGTGATGTGTAGCTTCCTTTCTCGCTCTCACTCTCTCGCTCTCTTTCACACTCTCTCCCTCACGGTCTCGCGAATCTTAAAATCTTACGAACTAAACAATTTGTTTCCCTATATAAACAGCATTTTATAGATAATCTACATCTTATGATCATACAATAAAAAATACGAATCATGGGGGGGGGGGGGATAGGGCGTGGACAAAAAGTAATGACGTCTTCAGTGTTCGCTCATTAAAGGTAACGCTCTATATATACGGATCCTTTAAAAAAAAACCGATGAATACCGCTCAGAACGAACGTACTAGAGAACAATGAGTAAGTTGTAATGAGTGCATCGTGCGAGCCGTTCCCATAAACCCACAGTATATACAATGTGTTCAGCGTTAGACTTTCACCGTACAGAATCGTTTAGATAAGCGATAGGGGGGGGGGGGTAGATAGGAGTAACGTTACCCTGCCGCGAACGCGCGTACTTAAAAACGCTGATATCATATAAGCATTGCATTGTGGTGGCGAAATTAGAAGAGATTCAACTGCAACACTATTGCACGTCACAACGCCGATCATAGGCCCGGTTTCACCAAACGTCGTTTAACTTTAAAAAGAGACGTTTTTTTTAGTTTAATTCACGTTTGTCTCCTCCTGGAGTAACAGAGACAGAGAATGAATTAAACCAAGCGCTTAAAATTAAGCGACACAGGTCAAACCAGGCCTTCAGCCCGGTTTCACTGAACGTCGCTTAACTTTAATCTTACAATTAGTTTAATTCAGGTTTGTCTCTTTTCAGAGTAACAGTTGGAAAGAGGCAAACAACGAATTAAGCCAAGCTTAAAGTCAAGCGACGTTGGTGAAACCGGGCCTTAACGTTTACCTTACGCGAGGTAAATTTCAATATATTTTCAATACCAATTATCTTGAATTTATGCGCAATTGAGGTTCAATTATTTCTGCACTTTGAGAGAATTAGTTTTTTTTACGTGCAAAGAGGCGTGAGCGTCCATTTTTATCAATGTAGATGAGCCTTAATCTCGGTCTGACTTACTTTTTATCTCTTTCCAATTCTTAGAACTAGAAAAAGTAAGTTGAACCGAGATTAAAGTTAATCCGCGCTGGTAGAAATGGACATTAGACGGTAAAAGGTAAAAGGGAATATACGGCCGGCGGAAGTTCGACCACCACTATATCCCTAACGCAATTGTGAAAATTGAAGAACACTCGGATTCGAAGAGACAGAAAGTGCCCCTCTGCGCGCGGCTTTGTCGTGTAAAAAATTCTCTAAGAAGCCCTCGTTATCGCATGCTATTAAATTCCTCGTTTCTCGGGAAACACATCGGGGCAGAGTTCGAATATACTTTCGCCATTATGTATATATATTTTTAATCCTCATGACGCGCGGTACCTTTCCGGGAAAATAATTCAATCTTTCCTACACAATTGTACAGTGAATTTTTCCCCGTTTGCCCGAAAGATCGACTTCTCCGCAGCGCAATCAACTTAATCGCCCCGACTAACTTTGTACTCGACATCAATAATAATTTATCAACGCGACTTTAAGCTTATATCGCGTAAATATCGCGACGACGTCGATAAGTATCGAACGTATCGATTTCAAATTTTTTTTCTCTCCGCGTTCCAAATTACGGATAGGGTTCTATTAATCCGCGGAAAGCAGCGCGGGGATCGGTAGGTGAAATTCAAATTCTGTCGCCGCGATTCGGGCTCGATGTTGATATGTCTTAATTGACGGTGACGTATTCGGCACCGGAGCCAATGCTCTCGTCGAATTTCGATCAACTAACTCTGCCTCTCGCACACATACAACCATCTCCGCGAAAGGGTACAAGGGAAAATACTTTGCGCGTCAAGAGCGGGTCGCAGCAGGGGAGGAGCGAGGGAGGGAGGACGGCGGTACAGTGGTGGAACGACAGAAGGGACGTAGGAGATAAGAGATTTCCGGTATGGCACAGGTTTATGAGTCAGGCAGGTACTAATAACGATTTCGAAATATACAAACATGATCGCCTCGCGCTTCGCTTCGCGAGCGTGTACGTGTACGTGTATCGTGTCTGTGTGTGTGTGTTTGTTTGTGAAATAAATTAAATATATAGCTCACGCTTTGATCGCACAAATTTTTTCTCTCGCAAATGTAACTACGGTAAGAACATTGCATTATATATATATACACAGGGCTATGCATTTCGTAAGAGTTACAGTACGATTAGTAATAAGATAGCGTGTTAGAGAGTTGCGCGCACGTGGCATAGTTTGTGCGCACGTGGCATGTGTGTGTTGTGTGTGTGTGTGTGTGTGTGTTTTACACGTGGGTCAGTGTCGGTGTCGGTGTGTAGAGAATCGCCTACAACGCGTTTCGTTTCGTCGTAACGGTTCGATTGGATCTAACTACGATCGATACTCGAAATGGGCATGGTAAATTCATAGCGTGGAATTATTTACTTCTTGGGTCTAACGAGAGCGACGTTCTAGGCCCGACAGATTCGCGTGGACGGGTAACACGAAGGGGTAGAGGACTTGAGGGCGAGGGGGGGGGGGGTAAGAGAAGGTGGAATAATAGAGGGAGAACCGGGGGGGAGGGGATATATATAACAGGAAATATATTTGAGTTTTCATTTAATCATAACTACTCATTAGAGATCCAATGTCTTCTCTCTTTCTCTCTCTCTCTC
>NW_011967076.1:21167-48426 GCF_000949405.1 Vollenhovia emeryi
GGGGGGGGGGAAGGGGATATATATAACAGGAAATATATTTGAGTTTTCATTTAATCATAACTACTCATTAGAGATCCAATGTCTTCTCTCTTCTCTCTCTCTCTCTCTCTCTCTCTCTCTCTCTCTGTTTCTCTCTCTCTCTCCACACTCTGATAATCTTATACTCCGGAATACTAAACTCTCAAAGTGACGTCATATAATATTACTTCATTTTAAATTCATGATAATAAAGTCATCTATGTGGTATGAGAGCTCAACTGCGCGTCAACGTGCCTCATACCGTCGCACTCGTGCGCGCCGAGACGCGGGACGCGAGACGCGCGTGTCGGCGTGCACACGCGACTTCGATAATAGTACGTATATACAGTCTGTCGAGAGAGAAGAATACGAGTGTTGTGTCGTACGCGAACGCGTTCCTCATCCGACTCGACGTCCGATCGTTTCCCCAAGTTACCTTCCGACGTCGAGCTCTCTCTCTCTCTCCGTTTCGTCCTCCGACAAGCTTCGAATACGCCAGGTGAAGCTTTCCCACGGAACGCAAACGCAAAGTGAAACGGTCAAACAACGAGATTACAATAAATCCTCGTTTGAGATCATTTTGAATGTTTCCATCATTTTGAATACACACCGACCTCGGCGCGCGCCGATAGCTTTCGGCAGTTGATCCCAAATTCACAGTCGCGCTAGAATCAACGTACCGCTCCAATTTACAATTCGTCGCGTTTGTCCGTTCCATTTTCATTCAACGGAGTTTACGCGCGCTAGTGGAACGCGATTTGTCGGCCGATAATCGAGGCGTTTCGAAGGCGGCGCGCGTAAAACGGTTCAGAGCAGCCCGCGTCGAGTTGACTCGCGAGAAAAGGACCCGGACCGCCGAGTTCGCGAGGAACGTATCCACGGATCCCTCGCGTCCTTCTTTCTCAACATCCTGTATATACAGGGGGTCCCTGGTCGGTCGCGCTTTCGACGACAAACACCGCGCGAACGGCCGATACCGTGTGTGAGCGCTTAAAAAAAAAATACCTCCAGTCCGGCGGATACACCGTGTGTCCCTTGTCAGTCTTAACGTGCCCGTCGACATCACATGCCGAGCGTGGCCGTGGAGCGGCAACGTCCGCCTCTCGCCCGAGGACCGCCGCCGCCATGAGATTTTCTCACGCGCGATTCTCCTCAACCACCAAACGCGTTAAGTATTATCGACCGAATGCGCGAGTAACTAGGAACACCCTGTATATACATGTATATATATATTTTTTATATATAACATATATAATCGCTACCTGCATATCACAACATAAATTTAATTCTCTCTTTGACACTCTCTCTCTCTCCCTCCCTTTCGCTCTCACCCATTCGCTCCCTCTGCCTCTTTCTCACTCGAACGCGATACACTCAATTTACGCAAGCATGCACACAATCCCGTCTACAGAATTATTATAACGCTGCGGTACTGTGATAGTGGTTGAGTTTCTAAGCATCGTAGCGCCGTTCCAGGGCGCGTCTCAGGATGCAACGCTCAGAGCAGAACGTAGCCTCTCGCCACCCCGGTGTGTTCCGTCCCTTTGGAAATTCTCTATTCCGTCTTGCCGTGCGTGCACACGAGTTCCCTACGCGGGGACGAAGCGGAACGCGCGATTGTCCGCCCCCCCCCTCGGTCCTCGGGGGCCGAGCGGGCGCTCTGACCGCGGTTAACTGAACGACAGTCCAAGTTAACAGACACGGTTGCCCGGAATTCTGCGATTCCAGCCTCCTTTCGCGAGACAGAATAGCGGAATTGAATTAAACTGATTGCGGCCAAGTCGAGCGATCGGAACTTAAGTTAACCGGAGGGTGTCAACGGAAAATAACAGACGCCAGCCGATCTTGCGGATAACGTCTACTCCCTCCTGCGGCAATTACAATTATTACGGTCGTAATGCGGGGAAAAGACGGGGGCATCGCCGACGAAAATTTAGTTAAAGACTGTTAACTAAATTTACGATCGTCCTCTTTCTTCGCCGATATTATAGCTAGAGCTGTATGTAATCTAGGGAAAGGACAAGGAATCCCTAAGTAAAATTTAATTAAGGCTGCTAACTACATTTACGATTATCTCATTTACAGTCTAACGATGTAAACGCCGTAGAAACGAAGAAGTCATCGCCACGCGAAGTTAAACAGAGCGATTAATAAAATTGATCATTCAGTTAACTCTGTGCGGCCAACCGAAATTTCCGTCGAGTCAACTAACTAATTTAACGAACACGATCCCATTGTTTCTTCTCACATGATCCTTTACGGCATCGCGACGACGCCGCGGTCGCCGGGTTGGGGAGGGACAGGGAAAATAGTGCTAATCGGTCCACGCGTGATTCGAGATGCAAACGAAATTCTACCGGCTGATCAAATCCTTCTCGGTCCATCGGTTATATCACAACAAGAGCCGTAGCGTCCGAAGTAACGTCG
Organism: Vollenhovia emeryi; assembly: GCF_000949405.1. Taxonomy (NCBI): domain Eukaryota; kingdom Metazoa; phylum Arthropoda; class Insecta; order Hymenoptera; family Formicidae; genus Vollenhovia; species Vollenhovia emeryi. The sequence goes on from NW_011967076.1 coordinate 23,613, forward strand.
TTAGTCCAAGTTAATCGCCCTGTCCGGCGCGACTCGGCCGGAGATCTCTCCTCCTCGGCAGGGTGATCGTCGTGCCGACGACGAGCCGCTCGTCCTCTCGAGCGGGTCTCCCTCGCGGGCGCGTATCGATCGCCGCACGCATTGCCGCCCGCCAAACGAACCGAAATAAGCGATCGGCCCGACGACGTGGGGGACTCGTTCACCGGGAAACGCATCGTCGCGCCGCTCCTCCTCCGATGGTCGTCGACGTGTGTCGCGCGAGCGAGACGGTCCGTTTTTCTTCCTTCTTCTCTCGCCATCTCCCCCTTGCCACGCTGCTCACGAGCTCAGCCACTAGCGGTCGTACATCAGCACAGAAATCTTAGAAACCATGGCTCAGCGCGCTGCGGGTGAGCCCGAGCTCGCCCATGCCGCATGCCCATCCGCCACGAGATCCACCATCGACGTCGGCGACGGCCGCCGGGGGACGACTTAGAGTATGCAGCAGGACGCCGAGCAGCAACTGCTCCCGCCGCCTTTACTTTTTTGTCTCTGATCTGCAACAGAGCAGCGCACACACCGTTCACTCGCGTGCCCTCAGCCCTGGCGACGCCAGGGGGTCGAGTCTGTATCTTACAGTACAGCGAAGACGCTAAAAGCCCTTTGTCTCTTTCTAAGCGGATAGTTGGCAAGAGACAAAGCTATTCACTCGTAGCTGTGGCGTAAGACACAGAATTGACCCCCAGGTCCCTGGCGTTGATTCACGTGTCGCCAAGTCTGGGGAACGAAAAGAGAAATGCGTTGTAGAACAAGTTTGCTTCGTGCGTGTTAAATAACTCGCCGACAACCGAAATGGAGCGTTCATTAATCATCGAACACCAATTTTCCGAGGAGTCGTATCGTATACTTTTGAAAATTTCATTCGTGCATAATAATTAATCGTCTCTTCTTGTGCCCGCGAAATTAACTTTAACGTTATTCCGTGATCCAACGAATAAACGTTTCTTTCTAGTTAAGATTGACGAGTTTTTAAGCAATTGACAAGGAAGTGGCACTTCAATTCTTTCTCCTGTCACTTAATTTATTTTCAAAGTGAAAATTTCATCGTTCACAAATCAATACACATTATATTCTTCACGTCTAAAATTTGTGTAAATTTTAGTTGAGTAAATAAACCAAAGACATTAATAGTATACGTTTTTAATATTTCTACAAAAGAAATGATTTTGTAAACAATTAAATTCACGAGGCTTTAACGTGAAATCACAATCCAAAGAAATAAAGGATATAAGAGCCAAGACAGAATATTAGCGTCTAAATGATTTTAATTTTTTGATTTATTGCAAACAATTGAAAATGAGTGATTTTCTATTCTTTCACTATAAATTATAGTGTGTATCATTTATTGAAAATAGAAGCGCCAAACTGTTGAGTTATTTTCAGAAAAGGATAAGTTCTGCAGGGATTTCTCCTTCATTTAGGTAGAATAATGCCCTCTTTAGATCCCACATTTAAGTCGGATTGTATAAAGTTATTAAATTTGTTTCCGACGATTCGTGTACGTCGCATTTCATTCGACATTATATCTATTTCCCGTAGGAAGCATGCAACGGAATTGGAATTTGCGCGGATAGGCGATAAGGATTGGGAAAACTCACGTTGGACTCAAGGATTTAAGACGGTATCTTTTAGTCGATGTCGTAATTTTCGGGATCGCCGGGCAGGGTGTACATGTACTCACCGTTAGGGAGAATACCTAGAAAGATGAAACGGGGACAACTGTCGCTTTTTCTTTTATTGTTAATTGACGTAATAGCGTACGCACTCGATAAATCAATACCTTCAATCCAACGGAATCGATGTCGGTTCTTGAAAACCAGACGAGAAAGGCGATATCGAATAATTTCAACTTGTACCGAAGGTCTTAAAAATATAGAATCTAGACACGACTTATATCTGAATGTTGTAACAACACTGGGTACTCCCGATTGAATATAACGGAGAGCGCAAAACGGTTATCGATTATTATTAATAAATACAAGTGTGATATTAAATAAAATATCCGAGCCGCCGCAATTTTAGCTTACATAAACTAAGTAAATTAAATGAATTGACAAATACTTGAAGAAAATGCCGAGTAAAAATAGCTTTTGGCCCTTCCTACTTGTCGTTATCGATTTTTTTTCGTTTTTCCGAAAACACGCGGAAACAAATGATGCGTTTCCTTCGGAAACTTTGCGTTGTTGATGCGCAGGCCACGTGAAAAAGCCAATTTAGAAAGCAGGAAACCTCCGCCGCGTTATAAAGTTGCGGGGTATTGTTACGAAGTTGCACAATGCATCGCACCTCGACGATTATCTTCTCCGTCGATCAAAGCTGATTATTAACTGCCTGCCCGCGTTTTATCCGTCGCACTTGCCGTCGCATCGATTAATAATTAGCGGCGAACGAGTTGCGTGCGACAAAGTTGGTGTCGCGACGCGAGGAAGGAAGAAAACGAAGACGAACCGCCGGATTTTAATCAACGTAACGTACGGCTGTTCGATCGTCGTTAAATTAAGAGCCGCGATTAACAAACCACCGGAAAAGCCAGGAGAAACGGAAACACGCGTGCCGGAAGCGGCGGAGAAATTGAAACGGAAATTGCAAAGAGCTCGCAACGCGAAATATGCACTTTACGCGCGATTATATGCACAGACTTCGTACGAATAATGGCAGCGTTGCGCAATGAGAAATTGACGACCGCCATTTGATGAGACGATTGGTTTATGCGAATTAATATTCTAAACTTTCACCGGTGCTCGAATGCGGGGTAACTTGCGTTAAATCGATAGCGATGTACGTGACGATCGCACCGTTCAAATTATCAGTGCACTTGTGCCGCGAGATAAATGCAGAATATATAAATACGCCACAAGGCAGATTTAAGGATAAAAAAAATTGCTTTTATTGTTAGCTGGACGAAAATATCGAAATAGTAATTGCTTGACTGTAAATCGTTAAAAACGAAAGATTGTCTATAAATTGGACAGGAGATACGAAGTATTTAAGAAAACTTGGAATTTGATAATCATGAGAGTGGAATAAAAAAATATGATTCCACCTGATGAAAAACCCAGCATTATATGTCCGGTATTTAACGGCGCGCAGGACAGGTTGGAGAAAGACGGTATATGGATTCTTAGTAATTTAATTGACTACCTCCACCTGTGCCAGGTCCTAAATGGCTTTTACGTTTCTAATTAATAAAATAAGTATATATTTTATGTGTATATTATACAACCAATATATTCATACTAATTTCAAGTAAATTTTATTTTGCTAAAATTCCTACCTAGTATCTCACTTTTCGATTTGATGCTGTGTTAATGTTATGATTTTTTTTAATAACTTTGTTTTATCTGTTTGAAGCTTTGTTGCAAGATATATTAAAATTTAAGAAGTTACGCCCAGTTCAACGATCTCCTTGATATTTCTGCCTAAGGATCTGTCGAATGTCGATTTTTAATACATTCCCGCATTCTTGATCGTCCTGTATAAATCGCTATCAATTAACGGCCAAATAAAGCTAATCCACATAATTCCGTTATAATGAACATCGATGGAATACGACATTTTCACTATAACGAAGTGTGATTGAATCTCCGCGTCTAATACGCGGCTTGATGTAACGAACTTTTGGTGTAATAAATTCAATTTGGAGATCCACGGCGGCAGCTCGTTGTAACGAGATTTTACCGTAATAATTACGCAAGCGCGTCACGTACCGATGCGATAGATTTAGTTTAGAACGGCGCGTAAACAAATTTAAAGAACGATAACGAGTGAAGATTTAACTGGATATTAATAAAAGTGCGGTAGAGTGTGCGCAACGTGTTTTTATATGGGTTGGAGGGAATTAACCCTTTATCCGGATAATTTATTTTCCTCCAGGGATACCGTGATATTTAAAGGCACGGATTATGCACACATAAAAAAACACAATTAAAATATTGTAACATATATAATAAAAAAGCAAAAGGAGGAAATTTGTCTTTTAAAATTCGTTTTGGAAAACCAGGTATTAAATCTTATTAATCTTGGGGAAACAATAATCTCGGTTATTTTAGTTAATTGTTAAAACTAAAAGTTTTTAATTTTACTAAATAGCCTATTTTGATAATAGTTTAATAGACAATGCACGTTACGCGAATATAACGTAATGAAAGGCAGATGTGCATCGCGGTTTAATTTTATGGTCCACGAGGGTATTTTAGTTATGATTTTATGATGAAGTTTATTTCGAGAGATGTTAAAAAAAAAAGAGAAAATTTGTGCCTGGTTTCACGGGGAGGTCCGTCGGGGAAGCGGAGGGGAAGGCGCGCAAGAAGTTTCGTAACGATCTTCACGGAGGAGGAGATAACATGGTCGCAGCTCGCGAATTCACCTTGAGAATTAGGCTCCGGAAGATTCTCCCGCGGCACCAGATGCATCACCGTGGTTTTTCCAAAGGGAAGCCCAAGAGCACCGAGCGTGACATTGCTGTGCAGGAAACGACCCTGGTAGATTAGCCGCAGGATCTCCGCCTTGGCGACCGCCTCCTCTGCCCAGTCTGCAACACGAAGATAACATTTGCGGGATGCTGGGAGTTCTCTCTCCGGCTCGATCCAACAGTTCGCGAAAAGTTTCCGAAAGTGCCAAAGCTGCTCGATCCTCAAAAAGACGGCGTATGCTCGTAGAAAGTACTTGCGGTAAAAAGTACGAAACGAGAAAAGCACGAGGTCGCCGTCGCAGAGATTCGAGCATAAATTTTCTCGTTATTGTTTCTATCCCTCGCACAACTTAATAATTTTACGACGGTCTAACGCTAAACTTTTTTATATTGATTTATTATATTTATTTTGGAAAAACCGCTTATTTTAATTGCTCAATCTTTCACATTGTGACGAAAGCGACAATTTTGTATATAAATTTTTTTTATGCTGTCGGCAAGAGTTCATTCTTAACATTTTCGCAACTGCTCTTTAATTTCTAATTTTACACGTATCTAATTTTGTTAATTTCTCATTCGTGCCTGAAATGTTTAATCTACTGATTTAAAAGCTTCAGAGTAGCAGAGAAACCTAACGGATTCTCAAACACACACAGATATTTTACTGAATGATTTTGCAACTCCATTATCATGACGTGACGGCGCATCGGTAATTAATGATAATAATTGCGGGTAGCATCATATGCTACTATAACAATTATAGTAACGCTAATGGGGAACGGATTGGTGCAAGCGGCGTTTCGAAATGGCAATGACTAACTCACCTTCCGGCCAATTTTCAAACACATGGTGCGCTATATCGCCCGCGGAATCGCTTGGACTGAATAGGAACTCTTTTGTCTTGCCACTGACGAGGATGAGGCGTAGATTTATCTGTAATATAAAAAATACTGTGAGAGAGAGAGAAAGAGAGAGAGAGACCGACCAATTATGCAAATAGGAAAATGTATCTGGATACACTTGATTTTTCATCCTCTCAAATTTTTAAGATTTCAATTTACGAGTAGCGTTAGTCTTTATAGAAACTAATTCGCGCGCAAATTAAATTCCAGGTATTTACTCGATCAAAGTTGGCGTATCGTTTAGGGTTAAAAAAAACATAATAAATATTTTTACTTTTTCATCGAGCATAGAACTAAGTATCACACTTTTCGCAATGAAACTCGTAAAATTGCGGCGGATTTGCGCCAAGAGCGAAAGGGTTGAACGAGCACTCGTCGACTTTCCACCAGTGCCGGCGACAGCTGCGCACCGGCGAAATTACCGGGGACAGTCACCCCCGCCGGACGAACGCGAATTCAATTAACGTCGGGCAGGCAGGGGTGCGAAGATCGGGCAACATAAATAATTAGCAACCGACGACGACGACGAAGCTGGACCGGCGCGGGGGAGGTGGGCCGCTCGAAGGGCTCGGCCGACCGCTCGTAACCCTTTGCGGTCTCCGCGGTCGCGACAATCCGCTGTTAAAGCGTTAAATCATCGTCCCCGAGCGATGCGCATTATCGTCCGGCCGCACGCGAAACTTCCCCTTGGCATTGCGGAATTTTCGCGCCGGAGGCTGCCTGGCTGACCAGACTGCACAGTGTACAGCGGGCAGCGTTGTAAAGTGTAATGCGGGCGAGCGCATAACGAAGCTGTAACGAGGAAATTACGCGCGCCGGGAGATCCGCGAGTTCATTTTTATCCGCTGTACGCCTCTTTTTTTTCCCCCAGCCGCTACTAATTTGATAATCTTCCCGCGAAAAGTCTGCCGGATTTGCAAACACGCGGGCGAAAGTGGACCGTGGGTTTCGAGGAGAATAGAATTTCAACGCATTTTTCGTGCGCTCTGTATGAAAACTGTATACAAGAATGGAAATTTTAAAGCCGATTTTTCCTCCGGAGCGACGTTCAATGAAATTCCCGCGGAAAGTTCCTGATGCCGTGCCGCAAAATTTCTCAGTCTCCTGCATTAAATATGTCAGCTACGTCGGATTGTTATATAAATAGAATTTCTTCATTTCCATCTCCGCGTAGCTTTTTTGTGACTGTCGGATTTACCACGGAACAATTCTCTCGCCTGTGGTTTTTTTTTCATTTTAGATCACACGTGCACATTGATTGCTGCGAATAAATATAATTTCTCCTATTCATCCGCGAAATTACTTTGTCGGAAATTGTTTTTGCGCTTATGAATAATAGACAACTTAAAAAACCTCACACACAAAAAGCTGCAAATTCCACGTTTCTAAAAGATTGCTTTTAGTTGGAAAAGGTCGCGTGTGTCGAAACCAATAGCGCGGTAAAATTTGTCGAGTATTATTTATTATGAGAATATCCACGAGATACACGACAAAATAATGTATTATAACTCTTTGTTAAGGTAGTTATTTCGTAAAATCATTTATGTGAGAATTGTTTCAAATTTTTACAGTTTATTCTTTACATTACTACACTGACAAAAAAATTGTTTAAACTAAGTAAATAGATTTACTTAAAAACATTTTTATACTGAAGTAAATATTTATTCTATTTAAAAAAAAATCAAATTTTAAGTAAAACTATGTATTATATTCAGTAAATTAATTTAAATCATTACATTTTCTACATTCAAATAAAGATTTCATGAGATATAGAATACTATTTATTAAATAAAATAATTGTTTTTCTTAAATAAGAAATCCAATTTGCTTCGTTGTAAAAATTACATCTTAGTAAACATTTTATAGAATTAAAATAACATTTATTAATGCACAATATATATTTAATTTAAAATGATCTATTCTTTGATATTTAATAAATACTGAAATTAAAGCAATGCATAATTTAATTTGTTTATTTTTAAGTTTAAGTTATAAGCTATTCGGAGCCACCTAATGAATCATTTTCTTCAGTAAAGTAATATTTTTTGGATAAAGTTATTTTTTATCAGTGTACGTGCAAAATAAGACTAATTAAATAAAAATTGACCGTCTCAAGTTTAAAAAAATGTTAAAGACTAATTAAATAAAAATTAACCGTCTCAAGTTTAAAAAAAATGTTAAAGACTAATTAAATAAAAATTGACCGTCTCAAAGTTCTAAAAAAAATGTTAAAGTTTGCTATGTTACACGAAATATTACGTGTAAAACACGTTAAAAATATTATTATACGTAACAATATAATTCGTTGTAATATTATTACACGTGAAATATTATTTATACATATTATGTGTGAAAATATTAATATTTGCGTTTGCATACGCAAATAATGCAAATTGCATACGCACATTTTATTCTTTTTAAGTTTAACGGTGAGTGAGAATCGTATGAGAAACAAAAAATGTTATAAACTAAAATAGAACGAATAACTGGAAAAAAATCAAAATTATTGACCGTTCCGTTTCAATAATATACAGTTAAAACTGAAAAATGGGAAGAATTGTGTAGTAGACATGAGTGTAGTGTAAGAGACGTGGCAGCAGCGCCTCAAACTATAATCTTTCAAATCTACTTTATATTATGTACTAATCGTAAGGGTATTCTTTAGAATAATATTGCATCGAGATATATCATTGTAATAATAGAGTGCTGGTTCCTGTCTGGAGGGAACTTTTGAGCATTACTGTCGCGAAACACACAACTACCTTAAGCAAATAATCCGTTGTTTAAAGCAGTAAGCAATAAATTGCATACGTTTTCCAAATAAACGGTATATTGCTCGGGAGAGGGGTCTTTTCTCAGATTCCTATTATTGGCGATATCATGAAAAATAAGAAGAAAAGGGGGCGAAATATTGTGTAGAACGACCGTGCCGTGGAACCGTACAATACGCTTTGTAAAGCATGCCTCGAACCTTAATCCCGCTCTGTCATCTTCTAATACGCGAGATAAGAGAGATCGATAAGAGAGATATCGGTTTTCCGAGCAACAACGATTGAGGCGACTAGTTCTGAGCTCCATTCGAGTGCAAATTGCCGCAAGTTTATTCGCACGCGAAACCGCGTTTTCTATCGATCGTTCGGTCGAAAGGGCGCGACCAACCGTTCCGATAATTCCCTCATTAGTCCTCCAACGAGAGCCGGGAGAGAGACAAAGGGAGAGAAGGGAGGGAGAAAGAGGACACTTCATTTTTGCTCCATGTTCGATTTAGAATTTTAGGCTCACCGAGCGTGCATAGAGGAAGAGTCCTCTTTTCGTTGCGCGTTACGTACTCTCGAAATCCCCCGAATCCGCGTGCGCAAACTCACGAAAAGCGCGAGAGAGATTTCCGCAGACATATCTCCGAAACTTCAAAGAGACCGATTCATGCGATACCAGTCGATTATTCGAGTCACGTTGCCCGAGAACGCCAATTCTGTCCGCACCGCGAAACCTTTCGCGTCCGAAATTCCGATCGTTCCTCGTTCCGTCTAGTCTCGCGCGTAATTTGTCGCGAGAATATTTGCTCTATTTTTTTTTCTCTCGTTATCCTTCGAATTATTTAAAGTGCGGTTTTATATAACAAAAAAAAATTCTATTGTACGCTTCACGGTCAAAGACGCGATCATAATTAGCGACGAGAGGAGCCTTGAATTCTAAACAGAAGACAAGTCCGCGGCGTCGTAAAAGTGGAAGTCGCAATTACATATTCTTAATAGGTCACTCTGTATAACGGCACAGCTCGTTCGTGCAGGTACCATCACCTGGATATCTAGCGATGCGAATCTAACGATGTCACCACTCGATGTCCACGTCGAATATTTCGTTTCTTTCGTCACGCACCGCCTGATCGAACTTTCGCTGCTTTCACCTCGCGGAAAAAGCGCGATGAGTGGGTCTCATTTGCAAAAAAAAAGAAAAGAAAACACGACCGAGATTTTGGAGAAGTCAGTCCTACGTTCTCGGGCACGAATATTTGTTGAAAAATCTGGTATTACGAATTCAAAGGTGATAAGCGTAATTGTTTCAAAATACACAGACAGAAAAGAACAGTTGCAGTTACCACAATCTCACTATAACTTATTAGTCATTTTAGGAGCCAACCACATTTTTATAATTCTTCCAACTACGTAAGTTATGGTTGACCTAATGTTGACAATGTATTATAGTTCTCACAGACACAATATTGCTTCATTCAACTTATGATATGGTTGTCATAAACCAAAACGAGCTTTTAATTTGGTAAGGTGTACTAAAAATATTGCAATAACAATCACAAGTAAAATTTCGAATAACTATATGTAATAGTAATAATCGTATTTATATTGAAAGTAATATTCCCTGCTTTTTATTATACAGGGTGTCTGATAAAAATGTCGCCGAGTGGAAAATAGTGGTAGATTGGGTTAAATTGAGAAGAAAAGTCATATGACGCGTTGCAAAATTCGCAACAGTTATCGAGTAATTAATTTATACATCTGAGCGAATGAGGACGTATACGGTAGGCCGGACTTGGAAGCCATGTAAGATAATCGATCGATGAGCGGGAGGTGGAGCGACGCGCGAGATACAACGCAGTGCGAAAAAAACAGTGATCGCGGGACGGGCGGTGAGCAACGCGGCATATGACTTCTCTTCTCAGCTTAACCTAATCTACCACTACTTTACAATTAGCGACATTTTTATCAGACACCCTGTATATACATTGCGTTCACCACTATTCATTGGTTACATCACTTTGCACTCATAAAGAATAGTACAAGATAGCAACTTTCAAAGAAAAGATAAGTAATCTTATACGAATGCGTAAACTTATCCGTATTTATAACACCCTATGCGGTTTTCTTCTTACGAGAAAGTCTTGTACCGCGCGTCCCTCTAGTGAGGACATTCCGAACCACTTCACTTTTGTTTACGATGTGATTAGTAAGGTGGATGATAGAAATGTAGTTAAATTTACTGTTATTGTGATTGTATTTACTATATAAAAGTAATTAACTAATTTACTATTCATTACCTGAATATTTTAACAGAATAATAGAAGCTTATATTTTATAGTATAAATTGTTTAAATAGTTGACATCGCTGTGTCTCTATATGGTTGTTATTACTAATATTAAGCATAGTAATAATTACTATAAAAATGATATTCCTGACTATAATTATTTTACTATGCAATTATAGTCGCAAATACTACGTACTTTTCTGTCTGTGTAGTCGTCGGAAAAAAACGCGGGTACACAAATACTTTAGTCTTGAATCGGTTTGACAAATAAATTTTGTAAAATCCAATAATTCACGCGCCACGTTAAAATATTACAGTAATTAGTCGAAATCGCGCGAGATCCGTGTACTTTGCCGATAGAATCATAATTGACTTTCACTTTTGCACATTAAAACGTTTCATAAATCGCTGAGTTAACGTTAATAAAAGGTAGTCTAGTTCCAAGCACGTGCTGTGGATCTTCTCAGAAAGTTTTACATTATTATAGCTTCAAAGGCCGATAAACTTTCTACGATTTTAATTATTAATGATAAATTACAAAATAGAACCATTAATTATCATCATTCACGCTAGAGAACGTATTTTTAAATATTTCCGGTCGTTCAGAGCATCGTGAAAAATTTACATAGAAGTTTCCAGTACCATTTCCAGTGCTCTGGGGGAAAAAAAAGACAGCAACCCACTTTGGGGCCCACAATTAGTAATCGAATTATTTGGATTGTTCGTAACACTCTAATCTTTCACAAATTTTACCCCGCGTAACTAAAAATCGCAATTAACTATTCTATCTATATCCAAGATTTTAAAGTAACACTAATCAATTCTCTCAATTAATTCTGTCGATATTCAGTAACGCAAAGATAATTTTCACTTAAGAGGCACTAACCGAAATGTTAAGTTGCTTAACTTAAAAAAAACGGTCAAAATCCCCAGTCTTCAGAAATCAAATTTCCCAGAGTAGAGTTACGAACAATCCAAATAATTCGATTACTAATTGTGGCCCCCTGTTGCTGTCTTCTTTTTCCCCAGAGTGTTAGGGTTTGAGCAGAATGGCTGTCTTGTACTTTTAAGACATAAGACAGTTATTGTGCGTTACCTCAAGACAAAGGCTTAAAACATAAAACATTGTCTTAAGGCTGTCTTAAGAGTATAAGACAGCCATTCTGTTCAGGCACTTACTCTTTCAACCAATACCGCATACTTCGTTTCAGACTATTAATTAAACTGTAACGTTATATTATAAGTGTTTTTTTTATAACGCGTACAGGTTGAACTTTACTCGGGCCCACGAAAAGGTTAAGCGACGACTTAAGAACGGTAAGCCAAGTTGCTATAAAAAAAAGCCGGGGATAAATCCTCGAGCGAATGTTGGTTGGCGGGTAATCGGTTTTAAGACCCGAGTTCGACACGTAACTTCGCGACGAGTTTCGCTAACTTATAATCTTAAAAGTGGAATCGCCTTAAATTAACCCGGCGGACGATAGCCCGAGCTCTACATCGGCCACCAAGTTGCACATGGACGTGGAAGGTACAACGAGCGTCTCACCACCTTTCTAATGAAACGGTTAAGTGGATTAAGGAGCTGACGCCATTTAAAACATGCCTCGTAGGCCGATCCTTTTCCCTCCTCGCCGACATCTCGAGTCGTTCGGCTCGCGATCCCACACGAAAATAATGTCACACGACGACGTACACGCGATGACTCGTTTCCTCAACATTAAGTATCTCGATAACTACAAGCCACGAGTTGGGGCGACTTCGTTTACACAAACACGAGTGTGAAATAGATAGAAAGGAAGTTCTTATCTATTTCCGTGCTCCAGATTTTGTTGTTGAGAAAGCCGCGATTCTTTTTATCGCTCGCAACGGGAAGACCGTCGACGCTTCGACGTTCGCGTCGGGGAAAATATCAGTGATAAGCGCCCGTCAGGAGAGAACACGTGCGCAAAGTTCGGCTGGTCTATCCTGAAGATTATCTTGCGTTAAATACACTTTTCCCAGGCTGTTGATAGCTGGCGTTAATGGAACCGAAGGATCGGCGCGCGTCGAGCGATACCGTTACGCCACAGAGATTTGATAGGCTCTATGGGACGAAAAGGGACGACGACGACGGAGAGGGGGGGGGGGTAGAGGCGAGGAGACCGAGAGTGAAGAAAGAACAGAATTGGGCTAATCGCGAATGTGTGTTCGCCGCGATGGGCTTACCTTGATTTTGCGAGCGCGGAGCGCCTCGATTCGCGTCACGAGGCGAGGTCACGCCGAGACCGGATAACCAGGTCATTGGGGCATTCGGATACCCGAGGACCGCGAGTGGAACTACGCGCATATGCATGTAGAACGACCCACATCTCTCTACGCGCGCCCGCGTCCTTCGCCCGCGGCACGTATCGAAGGACTTAAGTTTTGACGCAAACACGTAATAACGCGAAAGCGCGCGCGCACGAGCGGATCTTCTCCTCGATCCAGATATACAGCGAGACGCAACGGCGTTTCTCCCAAGGTCCTTCCGTTTTGCCCCCCCGCGCGCAAATTTCGAGACGTATTTCGCGACGGCGCCGATGAAAGAAATACTCGCGCAATTTATTTTCTCTCTTGAAAGAATGTTCCAATAAAAACACTCCTCTCTTTCCTCGTGAATTAGGCTTAAAGCTTGCTTTATCCAGTTCGTTCTGGTACCTTGAGCATTTGGTTTTACCTTAGTATAACTAGTAGGTCCACTTACTCTCTGTCGGCCCCTTTGATCTTTGCGGCCCCGATCACATTGGTATTCCGCCATTGCTTTGGTCAGTAATCCAGCGGTGGGTGTGTACGTGTATTCATCAGCTACACTACCACACATGCAACTTTTCTTGTTGACTTGACACCAAATCAATGTCGGATGCGCAGAAGGGATCGACGCAAAACTTATAGCGAATTCGGTTGGTTGCACTAGTGCGCACTAAGTGCACACTAAGCCTTGTTTCAAGTCAATTCTTATATTTAAAGATCATCTTAAATACCTCCTGCAATTTTTCTTATCCAGAAAAATGGTCTGTACAACGTTACGCATTTTTTGACTAAATACTCTTTCAACATGTATTTAAGACAAAGTTAAATATAAGAACTGACTATAAACAAGCCTTAGTGTGCACTAGTGCAAGCAACCGAATTCGCTATTAGAGACCCTTTAATCAGAGTCTGGCCATATCACCGGAAAGGTTAGTATCCGCCATTGTTCGTCAAATTTCTGCCCGAGAAAGATAGATATATGTGCTATCTCACTCTGCAGTTAGTAAGGCAGAAGATTTTGCGTTTCGTCGGTATGACAGGTTTCTTAACCTTAAAAATGGTCAACTTTAATTACCATCTCGCTTCGCGGAGCAGAGCAACACTTTTTTCTGCCAGATTTTTTCGTTTTGAGCGAAATCGCGTCGAATAAGTCTAAATTCATCGATTTTGGAAGTGTGGGAGCTAAACTGAATAATTACTTTATAAAATTGGCGCGAATTGACGCAAGATGGCGGACCAATCACAGCGTGCCTCATTATGGCCAGACTCTGATTAGAGAGCTTCTACGCAAAACGAAACAAATGACGGAGTGAACCTACTAGTTTTATTATGGTTTTACTTCATCTTCGGTAGGCACTAACCTTGCCGAAGGAAACCTCCAACCTGGACTATAGCTCTAAAGGGGTATGTGTGGCAGGACACTCTCGGTGGTTGCCACTTCCCTCCGAGAGGTGGCGTCCGATAAAACCAGCGGTGTCCGTGATTGGATTTGAACTAGGATCTTTTCATTCATTTGTTTACTAAGCGCACATTTCTCTGTGCCAGGCTCGCCACGTAAAAACATTGCCGAATGAACAAAGCCCGTATCAGACTACAGGTTGAGACTGAGATTAGATTGAAATTTGACCAATCGGAGTAAAATTCGCTAACCATGAGATTAGTAAACTTTACTCCGATTAGTCATATCTCAATCTAATCTCAATCCGTGGTCTGATACGGGCTTAGAGCGTTTTACGTCAACGTCTCCCCGTTTCACGCGGACGAGTTGTGCCGAGAGAACAGAATGCGCAGATGCCTTCTTCATTGTATGTAAAATTAATTTTACACATATTTAATAATGAAAGAGATAATTATGTACAGTATACAGGGTGGGTTTTATTTTGTGAACCAGTCTCTTACCATGAGAAATGGATTACCGACCAAAACAGTAGCCAACCCGGCAAAAAATGGAAAATCTCGTTATATATGTTTCAATCATGTAATATTTAATTGTATCTCCCAAGATACAATTAGATATTACATACTTGAAACACATACAACGAGATTTTTCCATTTTTGTCCTGGGTTGGTTACAGTTTCGGCCGGTAATCCACCTCTCATGGTAAAAGACTGGTTCACAAAATAAAACTCACCCTGTATATTTACTTAAACGTATAATTAAAAATCCCCCAAGAAATGCAGCAAGTACAAAGACAAGATTGACGTAACCATTAATGCTTCAAGACAAAAGTAAAGAATGAAATAAATAAAATGCCAGTGGAAATCTCTGCTGACGCTGCGGCGGAAATTAAATTAAGCGCTGCATAATGAAAAGAAACTGTTTATCACTCGAACGACCGCGGGAGACACAAAGGCACGGAGTCATGCGAGAAACGGTCTCGATCTGGAGCGTTTTTCCCTCTCGAGGAAGCGACGGCGAGACGAGGGAGAGGAGGCGCAGCGGCTCCGTCTGGCTCCGACCTCGCATTTCTCATCGCGCGGAGGCGCCGCGCCGACGAAGCTGGTGGGGAACCGACGGGCTCTACCCACCGGTTCTCCATCCGCGTTCGCGTGACAGAGGTATCGCGCCGCTATCGCCATTCTTGGCGACGGCGGATTCCTCGGCGGATTCCCCGGGGGCGAGTCCTCGTCAACGAAAATCCGCCGAGGAGGCGTAATCACGGCAGTCACTTTCAGCCTGCTTGAACGCGAAGGATCCCGACCCAGGGCTCGAGTTTCCTCGACACTTTGTTCAGAAAAGACCATAGTAATAAATAGACGTGTATCTTCGGGGAAGTGGACTCCAAAGCTAGGGGCAACCTAAGCGCAATTCGTAATACGTGATTACTTATCACACTATTCGCGATTCGCAATTTATCATTCGTAATTTAGTATTTATCGTTTCGTGTTAACGTGGACAACTTTTAACTGTCATTACGGGACTTGTAACATAAGTCTACAATTAGTAAAGTTTCAATATTAGTAAAAAAAAACCACTCGGCTAACGAATTACTGCGAATGGCGAATCGCGCGCGGCGAATCGACCAACTTTTCCTGCGCACTATTCACGAATATACGAATCACGAATCGCGCATAGCGTGCACGCCATGGCTAGCTTAGGACGCGTCACTTATCAATTTTTCGGCGAGAAAAACGAGCTGGGACCAGACCAGGATTCGAACCTGGGACCTTCCGCTTGCCGGACGGATGCTCCTCCAACTGAGCTATCCAGGCCCACTACACGGAGGAGGAATCTCGCGGCGCGAGACAACGGGAGAAACTCCGAGATACGGAGATGGGATCGCCCGCGTGTATTAAAATATGAAGTCTCGCGGAATGTATTCCGTTTGTCGACCCGATTGCGCCGAATGCGAAGTCGCACGGCTCGCCTCGTTTAACGAGAGTTAACGGATCGCGGATGGTCGGACACCGTGTATATGCGCTCGCGCGAGATCGTCTCATACATATTTTCCGAGATGGGTCAACGAGATACCGGAAATTATTCAGATGGAACGTAGGTCGCAGCGCATACCTACAGCCGAAGAGCCCCGGCTCCGCCTTGCCGTCTCGCGGCTGAAGAAACGTCTCGTCTGATGGATATCTCGCTCGTCTTCTTCTCGTTACGATCGCGGCGGGGCCTCCCTTTGCCCGGGTAAAACGAGAAACGGGGCGCCTCTCCGCCATCCGGTATCGCATTCCGGGACTGTCGTTTCCGGTAAATCGAATTCCGCCGCTCGATAGGTCAGCGCCCAATTCCGCCGAAAGCAAAATCAAATGAGCACCGGAAACACGCTAACGCACCGCGGCGTTAATCCGGCCATTATTAACTTATATAGGCACTCGACGACAATTTACCGATGTTTCAACGGAAATATAACCTTCTTTGATGTTAACAAATTAATTAACTTACCGAATTACCCGATATTATACCCGCTACGAATAATGAAACAAAGTATCGCAAATACAATATCACGTCAGCCAAACTCTCTTCCTTTTGTCTTCCATTTAATATTTTGCTTTTTTTAATACCATAAACGTGTATTCGTGGTTAAATTTTTCAAGTCCTATATGTGTAACATCCGCCGGAATATTACGTGAAAAGATGAAATGGGAGTGCGCGAGAATAGACACAGCCGATACGAGTTAAATCGTTAATGCCGTGGCGCAAAGGGCCCTTTTATCGAGACGATTAACTTTTCGACCGTCCGTCACTTTGATCAGTACATTAAGTTGAATTCATTTAATGCAAATCCTCTTGGACGACGCGGAAATTTCATCGCGCGGAAGGAAATCGGTCTCTCGGTTCTCCTACACCTGCATTCCGTTACTTTAAGTTAATCGCACGCGCCGGAATTGAGAAAATTTGAGGAAAGCGCGTATTCTCTATGCGCGAGCACGCTGCATCGCACAATAGCACACATCCTGCCGCATCCCCGTATCGCGTTTCGAGGAGGAAGCCTTGGGAACGTGCGCTAACCCCGCGCACCGCGAGGTATCTTTCGACTGCCTTTCTCTCAATTTGCCGGCGTTGCAGCGCGTCTCCTCGCAGAATAAACAGCGCGACGATGACAATCTCGGGGTCGGAGAAAAATCCAGCCGCTCGTGACGCGCCACCCGACCATTTTTAACGCGGCACGATTATTACCAAATATGTTAAAAGTAATTATAATCAGCATACGACATAAATTATTAAGTAAACACGCGTATGAAATAAACATAAGTTAAATATATGAATTATTCAGCAGGCGCGTATGCAAAACGCGTTCAATTTTATTGCTAAATTAATGAATTTTAGTACTTTGCGAGTAATGACGCGATAATTTTACTGACAACCGACAGTCGAATCGGTCATTTTAGATACGCAACGTGCACGCGGTAGCGCGACAGCGGAGCTTCCCAGGTTTATTTGTTAATAATCTCGCGCAATCGAGCCGCCCCCGGGACACACGTACGCTTATAGCGAGTCATTTCCACAGTCTTCGCGGAATACCTCGAGCTGGCAATTACGTCAATTACAGGGTGACTTTAGGTTAATAAATACTAATGCTCCGCCATCCGGTGCGAACGTGTAACGGAGCGTCGGAGTCGAATCGCTCTTAATCGCTCCACCAATGTATAAAATTAACAAACTCATCGGGAGATACCCATGCAAATGCACTTGGAAGATGTAGGGCGCAGACGAAGGTACGAGAGTATATTTGTTACAACAGTACCTCGTCGTTTAATCCACAATATTTCTTTTTTATCGCTTCTCCGCGCGATTGAAAAAAAGGCTCTCTTTTTATATAACATTATTAACGTTTTCTCTAGTTTCAATTATACAGGGTGTTATGTAATACTCGCCTCACCTCTTATTTTCGGATAGACCGGGTTAGACTGAGTCGAAAAGTCCTGTACCTTTTTGCAATTTTCGCAATAGTTAACGAGTTATTAATTATTAAAAATTATTATCTTAGCCCGGCCCACCGCCCAATTCAAGCTCGCGGCGAGATGCGGCCGTCCCACGATTGGCGTTGCTAGGCGCGCGGGGAGTTGTTTATGACATACGGCAACGGCCACGTATAATAAACAACGCTCCGCGCGCCTAGCAACGCCAATCGTGGGACGGCCGCATCTCGCCGTGCGTTTGAATTGGACAGTAGGCCGGGCTAAGACAGCGATTTTGAATAATTAATAACTCGTTAACTTGTGCGAAAATTGCAAAATGGTAGAGGACTTTTCGACTCAATCTAGTACGCTCTATACGAAAATAAGAGGTGAGGCGGGTATTACGTAACACCCTGTATAGAGGAAAACCCCCTATTAGAAGATGACTCCTAATATGAGACAGCGGGTTTTCAACATCCAATATCATAAATCTTTTTTCGCAACAATTACACGCACGTATCTAACAACGAATTGCCCATTAAACAGATTTCACTTCAAGAGTAACAAATTCATGGCGGAGCCAAGAGATGATGCCTATTAATTTAGCAGAAACCCCGCTAACTCATGTTAGAAGCCTATGTCATATAATAGGGGACTCTCCTCTGCTCTCTAAAAGGCCATGGATGGATTATCACTGAAAACAGCGAATATTCACTGATTCACAATGAACTATTCACTGCTATACTATAACTGTTTCCAGTAATAATGCACCGAATGACTTTTAAGGAGTACATTTTTCTTCTACCGGCGTGTACCTTTCTGCCTTTAATAACAGTAAATTTTACTTTTTGAGGGAACAGAGGAATTCTTATTATAATGTGATTACCTCGCAACGCACGTCAAAGACTGTGAGCCCAAAGTTTGTTCAAGACTTAGCTTTATCGCGATGCACTCCCGTTATTCCCGTTGCACCTTGAGAGACGCACGATGAGATCAACAACTGTGTAGTGGCGTCTGTAAAGTGGTTTATCACACCGGAATAAAAAAAAAGCGGGGCACAAAGCTTGTCGCGACAGATATCGCATTAATATTACCTTAATCACGGCTGTTGTCGGCGGAACAAACATCATCATTTTATTTCTTATCGAAATAATAATCAAACGTGCCGGCTTGGGGCGGCATTATCGTGTATCGCGTTCACTGATATCGCCGATGCCAGCGCCACTGCCGGTCCTATTCAGGTTAATTGAATTAAGAACTCATTCCGTTCCGAACAGCGCGGAATTTACAAGTGTTGTTATGTGCACGAGCGTTAATGAACGATCTTTACTGATTTCATTTACGGGCGCTTTTACGAATCCGAAGCCAACTTTTTCCACGTACGCGTTACAACATCCGAATTATCGAAGCGATCATACGTAAAAAGCTCTCTGTGGATTAATTATCGGTGAAACGAATCTGAATCGGTGAAATGAGTTCGTAATTTCAAGTGGACTCTATATCTTTTTAATTAAAGGAATAGATTTAGAGATTCGAGAAGAAAACTTGCTTTTGGTAAAACAATGCGTAAACAATAAAATTTATCTAACACTATTAACGTGCGCTTATAAGTACAGTATAAATATTAATCAAGCAGCATTCTCATGTCGTAATTATTTCGTAATAATGAACTTTCTCGTATAATCCTGCGTCTTTCGTACCTCGTGCAATTTTCTAAGGCGATTTTTTCTCAGGCCCACCGTGAGACATGATTTTCCCGACAAAACAACGACCGCAAGCAGCGTCAACGTGGTAATGTCCACCTTAAACCGAATTTATATCTGGTTGATAAACGATGCACTTCGGCGAGCGAGTGCGTGTGCGAGCACACCCGAGAGAAGTCCCGTCAATAAAGCGAGCGCAATAACAAAAACGCCGTCGGGATCAATTGGGGTTAACGAACGTAATGCCTCGGTATTCCGTGGTGGAACGTGGCGAGCCCGTAAAAAGGTGCAGTCCACACAAAGCCTTCGAAGGGCGAGGGCGGCGGTGCCGAAACCGTAGAAACCCGCCCGTGGAATCGCGTTAACGGGTCGAGCAGTCGGAAGATCGCTTTAAACGGATTGGCCGATATGTACAACCGGGTTAAAATACTACGTTTTAACACGCGGACGTCACCATGCGATCGTGATAAATCACGTGTCTCGCGCCTGGATATGAATCTAGAAACATACTCCCTGGAAGTTCCATAAGTCACGGAATATAGATAAACAAAGCCAACACTGCCGTCGCGGTACCGAAATTTTCAAATCTTAATTTGGGATTAGATTGTAGCGTTAATAATAGAGGAAAGTCCCCTATTACGCGATAGGCTTTTAATACGAAATAGCGCGGGTTTCTGTTAAATTAACAGACATCATTTCTTGGTTCCGCCATGAATTTATTGCTCTTGAAACGAAATCTGTTCTAATGGAAAATTAATTGCTAATTGTTGCTTAAAAAAAAGTAAAATTGGATGTTGAAAACCTGATATCTCATATTAGGAACCTGTCTCATAACGAGAGAAAGAGAGAAGGACTCTCCTCTATCAATTGTAATCAATTCGTTAAATTGCATATTAAAATAAAGTATGAATTTTCTAAATTTCTGCCTTAATATTATTTCCTTCAGAGCAAGAGTGGGCATTTCCGACCATTTCGAAGATAAGTTTTGTATATGCAATTCTCTCGCATCGCGTCGTTCTGGAGACGAAAGTTTTCTTCGGGGAATATAAAATAAAATTATTGAAATCTCTAGATATTAACTGGACTGGTACACTGACTCCATTTTCTCTATTGTGGTGCAGAGTTAACCCCAATGTAACCCCGTCTTACGATCCATTGTTCGAAACATGATAAATTCCAGTAGGGAATATATACGAACCAATGCGGGCTATCGATTTTAACAAGCTCGTCGAAACTGGACTCGTAAGGCAAAACTAGGGCGCCCATTTAGCCATCGAGAAAAATAAACTTGTGCTTGTATATTAATAAGGGGGAAAAAAATTCTTAGCACACCTAAATTTTTGACACACATTCTGCTTCTTTCAGTTCGCTTTTGTAACTCGCATAAAAATGTAATCCGTAAACTGTACAGATTGTGTATTCGTTAGGTGACTTTCTTACACGAAGCTGTCATGTTATTATCGTAACAGGATTTACTGGCACAATTACTGCTGTACGTATAGAAAAAATGTCATTATTTTCTGCCATTCTCCTAACGGTCAAATTAAAATTAAAAAGTTTTAAGTTTACCTATAACCGGATAAAGTAATATACGTTGCCATATACATATTTGTTATTATCGCGTTCAAATTTATTGATACAATTGGATCATTTCTCCCTGACAAACGTAACCATTTAATTATGTTCTGCCATTTTCTCCTAGTAGTCACGTTAACATTTAAAAAGTTTATCCGAAACCAAGTAAAGTACATATCTCGTCACTTAAGAGCTGCATGAACGTTTCTGTCAAGACCCACCCGGCTTGGTTAGGGAGTTTCAGGACGTTTTATTTATTAGTAAGTGGTGTAATCGGACGATAATAGCCAAACGGCTGTCTGGATACCGCGGCTCACACCACTTTCAGAATAAACGAGTCGGGGTAACTATGCCGGCCGCAAAGTGCCGTCGCAGTCTGCACTTGCAAATTTATCGATCGACCCGACACGACGGCTAACGGGCGTCGTCGTGGCATTTCGTTAACGCGCGTTGAAACCCGCTCGCGGAGGAAGAGCAGGAGGAGAGGGCGGAGGGGGCGGAGGAGGAGGAGAACCCAGCAGCACGCGACCTAGACCCGACCTTCCCCAAGGTGTGTGCGCGAGAGGGACGGGCTTGGGTGCTCTTGGGACGAGGAGAGAGGGGGAGGGGGTGAAAGAGAGGGTGTCCGAAGAGTCCGGGAGGCGCGGCTCGAGCGGCGAATAATAAGTGCGAAGGACACTTAGCCGCTAAGTCCGGAGGATACCCTCGGCATTAGACGGAGGAAGATTGGAAACAAGATGAATGCGTTTCGTAATCAGAAGACTCGGCCGATGAGATCCATTCCCGTCGGGATTTAATAAAAATTGTGTCTGGGTCGCGCTTAAATATTCCATTAATCCTGTATGACACGAGCCATACCTGTAACATATACGATATCTGAACGCTCTCTTGCGACTAATTAGGTTTACACACGTGTAAATTACGTATTCCTTTGGTACGATGTGACCCTTTTGATGCATTTTTGTCGACATGACCCGGCACTTCTGTAACTCTTTTTTATCATGTTTTCGTTAATTAACCAAGTTAATTGAAATCAACGTTCTTTTGAAATGGATGTCTTCATATTATGGAACGAAATGAAAATTCTCACGTATTTTAAGTAGGTCATGTAAGGTGTAATTATTTTAATGCACGATTACTTCTCCCCCTTCTCATTTTTTTTTAAAGAAACTCTTTTGCAACTTAATTTTTGGATGACTCTATTCCCGAATAGACCAAATACACGTTACAAACGTTCGCGTGAAACGGACGCCCGTTGAGAGACCGTGTCGAGCGGCAATAATTATCTTGGCCTTCGCGAACAATTAGCGTGTTCATACATCTCGAAGCGCTGCTACCGTTTGTTCGTGATTAGCTCTTGCTATTCGTGAAATGTTTGAGAATAGGATTTTGCGTGAAACAGAAGGGCAGTGGAAAAGTGAGAAGAGAAAGACAATAATATAATACAGGAATTTTCTAGCGAATTCGGCAGCTCGCACTAGTGTGCACTGAGTACACACCAAGGCTTGTTCAGAGTCTACTCTTGTATTGTATGTATGGTCATATTAAGTACGTGTCCAAAAATTATTTAGCTAAAAAAATGATCCATACGAATACAAGGTTGGCAAAATTCCACATTTTTTGGACAAAGTCCATGCCAATGGTAAAAACCGGTTTTTTTTGCGGAAAATACCGGCAAAAACTGGTCTTCTCTATTAAAAACGATAAGATAAGTAGAAAGTACTGCAAAAAAGTATTATTTCTCGCATAAACTAAAAATTAATATAAAATTTAGTATCTCCGAAGTTCTCGTTTTAAAAATATGTATTAATTTCAATGAAAAGATTTTTCCCTTTCTATAAAAAGAGATGTTACCAGCGCAAATGTCGTTAGTATCGAACAGTTGAGGCCTCTTTTCCGCGATGCCGATTGGTTTTCTCGAAGCACGGTGTGCTTCACTTCTCTTTTAGATTCGTAGTAAATGAAGATTTGCAATTTAGAAATATACAGTTGTATACACCAACTATTGAGGTAAAATCTTTAATCTTAGCAATTAGAAGTTAAGGAACAACGATTTTTGTTTTGAAACATTTTCTCGATTGAACAGAATTAATCGTTAATTTAATCAATACCAATAATGAATACCAGTCCGCAGAATGATACACAAACGTAGTAACAATCACGGATGTGAAATATTAAGTACAGAATTTTCAATTTCGTAGGCGGGACAACGAACTCTCAACGTTCGTTGTTGTTTTTCTTTCGGCGCGGTATCTACGACATTACGCGGGCCATTGTTTACCTGAAGGTCGCCGCGCTATCACTCGCTCGCCGAACGTCGAGCCGGCAGGCAGAACCAAGAATCGCTCCGTGCGTGGTATTACTTTTGCGTTATCGATTTCCAAGACTCGATCGCGATAAATGTAGGGATAAAACGCTATTGATTCGTACACCTTTATCAGTAACAAGTAACGTTCCTCGATTAATTATTAACTTTCTACAACTTGTAATGAGAAACGAATTGCATGTTGAGGCGACGGCTCTTTATCAACGTATAAGTAGATATTTCACGAAACTAACTCATCTAAAATATGAATATAAACCGTGGTACTTTGTCGCGGTTACATCTCGTTTACGCACCGCGCTTTTAATTATCTATCGATTTTGTGTAATCTGTTCCATTTTCGGGAAAAGAGAGAAATTTGTACGACTTCGGCGTTTGCGCTGTAATTCGCTCTGTCGTTCTTCGCAACTCGAACGGGCAGGACGTAAAGAAAATCGCTTATTGCACGTCGTTACATTATGCAAATGTAATCGAAAATTATCTCGATTAACTGTTGCAATTAATAACTGTTTATCGTTGGAAATTTCGTTCACATAATTTATTTCGAGGATTAGATTGAATGACAAAGATTGTAAAATATCGTTTCGTTGCGGACTAATAACTACTTCTTTACCGCAGATTATGCTTCCGATGCTCGCGTTGCGTTTTATATCACCAATTCAATAGTGATTTATCCCTTCTTCCGAATGAAAAAAGCAAGTTGATAGTTTGAGTAATTAGTATGACAGAAAGTCACACGATATTTGTTAATAATATTTCGTGCGTTTCGCGGTATTTCACATCGCGTACGGGAGTATCCGAAGTTTCGCGCGATCGATGATTTTGACGAGTGAGTGTTGTGTGAGTGCAACAAGAAAATCTAACAATAAGAGGAGGAAACCTAGGAGGCATCGGGCAACGGGCAGAGAAATCGTGAGGTAAGTGTCTTACATTTTTATGTTACTTGCTGCTTGTACAAAATAAATCTGTTGTGCTTTTATTTCATTTATTCAAATGATTCGAACGAGGATTCGAATAAGTGTTAGAGATAAAACCATACGTATAAAATTTTGTGAGTTTATATTTAAAAGGCAGACTTGTTCAGTATTCTGTATAATTATTTAAATAAATACCTATTTTAAAAAATATAAAATATAAAGTATATTTAATACAGTAATTTCGATTTGACATAATTAGTCTATAATAATCATACACATATTACATATA
>NW_011967076.1:49819-55471 GCF_000949405.1 Vollenhovia emeryi
GTGAGACAAAACCATACGTATAAAATTTTGTGAGTTTATATTTAAAAGGCAGACTTGTTCAGTATTCTATATAATTATTTAAATAAATACCTATTTAAAAAAATATAAAATATAAAGTATATTTAATACAGTAATTTCGATTTGACATAATTAGTCTATAATAATCATATACATATTTGTATTTTTACAGTTTAACATATAAGTTAACGATGTACAACTCTGCTGTTGCGAATCTTATCAGTGAGTGATAAATTATTTTTTATTTTAAATTGACGTTGCGCATACAATTACTTCTTTGTATGTATACAAATTCTTAAAACTATACAATGCTCAACCACAAATTGCGCGCGCAAAGCGCGCGTTTTGTCATTTCTAGTTTAATTAGAAAACTTATATTGGTTTCTTTTTAAAGTAGTGATTAATATCTATGATTTAGTATTTAAAACAAATATCTTTTTTCATAAAGACTATATAAAATTGACTAATATTTATATCAATATATTTTAATTAAGTATTAGTTTTCTTATAATTTTTGCCACTTTATTCTATTGGATAAAGTCCGGGACGGTAAAAACTGGAATTTACCATGGTTTTTTCCACCCCCTGGACTTTCACGGCCAACCCTGTACGAATACTATACAGATCATTTTACTGGCCAAGAAGTATTTCAAGCACTCAGTGCGCACTAATGCAAGCTGCTGAATTCGCTATTAGAAGAGAACTCTCTAAAAGTCAATCGGTGCATTATCACTGAAAACAGTTGTAGCGCTGAATAATTTAGTGCTATACTAACTGCGAATCAGTGAATATTCACTGTATTCAGTGATAATCCACTGGTTGACTTTTAGAGAGAAAGCAATCTAAAATCGAGCATAAATTTCTATCTATTATAAAAAGGTTATAAAAAGATAGAGAGAGAAATAGATCGTTTTAAATAGATTGATAGTGTAGATAAATAGAACAAGTCTGAATAATAAATTTTTTAAATATCAGATTGTTCAGTTGACTAATAACGTAAAGTAAAAAGGATAATATACTTATGTAGATAAATATATGCAGTGTAAAATCGATAAAAAATATCAAGGAAGGAAATTAAAAAAGAAAGAAACGTGCTCTCTAAAAGTCAATCCGTGGATTATCACTGAAAACAGTGAATACGCACTGATTCACAGTTACAATGCACCGACTTGACTTTTAGAGAGCATATAAATCGAGAAGTAGAAAAATTGTGAAGATCTATTAAATATTACGGATTGCAAATTGGTACGCAAAAGCCTAAGAATTGATGCAAATTTATAGACACGATATACAATACCAGATACGATTTGTATAGTTGGTGCAATTGTTTTATATCATTCTTTTGTAGAGAAGGTAGATTTGAGTACTTTTTTAACTCAAATTTTGCTCATTATATATTTGTTCTTTCTACGCGTATACTTGGCCTTTTTTGTACCTTTTTAAAAAAGGTAATTTTGTTAGTATACAATACCAGATACAAAAAGATAGAACGTTAAAATTCTGAAGTGCAAAGAAAAATGGACAAAGTGCTCTCTTCAAACATTGAAATGACACAACGTTAAAAATATAAAAAAATATCCATAACGAACCCTACAGGGACTATCGCGGTAAA
The DNA here is from genome assembly GCF_000949405.1 of Vollenhovia emeryi. Lineage (NCBI taxonomy): Eukaryota > Metazoa > Arthropoda > Insecta > Hymenoptera > Formicidae > Vollenhovia > Vollenhovia emeryi. Next base: position 51,450 of record NW_011967076.1, read on the forward strand.
AATACGCTAAAGACAGCGAATCGGAGAATCAAAGTAGGTGAGCGGAGAATATCCATCGTAACGCAGCCGAGTAACGCTAAACAATCGAAGAGTGTAAAACGCGAGTAACAAAAAGGGATAATAGGCGGGCGAAAAATGCAGATACCGAGAGACGTCGAACAAAGAAAGAAAAGGTAGGAGCGGTGGCGCAGAGGGAAAAGAGGGAGGACCTCGGTCTCCGCACGAGAAGTTCGCCAGTGGTTCAGTAAGGGACCGATCGATCGCTAGGTCCTCTCATCCTCTATCTGTCTCCTCTCGCCCTCCAATCAGTCACTGCACCACCGCGTCTCTCGCCTTCGCGCTCTTTCTCGCTCGCCCCGCGGCGAGCGTCGGTCTTCCCCATTCGTTAAAGGCCACCCGCACGCATCGGGAAGATCGAGAGATGCGTCGCGATTGCGCATTGCGGCTCGAGCGATGCCTATCCATAACCCAACGGCTCCGGTTAACCCGGTTCCGCAATTAATTAGCAATTTAACGTTCCTTTACAGGATTACAGTAGTGCGTACGCACGCCGAACCATCGGCGAGTACAATTTGCGGGATTTGCTCCAGATATAAAAACACGTTTAATTCCATCCAATCTCTCGGCCGTCACGGAACGTTCATTTTCTTGCAACACGCCGGCACCGTAATGAAACATTGTGTTTTCAATTTGCGAATATGTCGTGATTTAAATCAATTAGCATCATGTAACAAAAAAATAATTTTCCATTGAAATGAAACTCTGCAAAAGAGACGGGAGATTTTTTTTTATTATTCGCGAGGTGCAGCGCGGCACTGCTGAAAAGTATCGAGCGCGCAGGTTTGAAATGCGAAAGAAGACCGACAATCTAATAGAGGAAAGGAACTCGGTAAAGGTCGGATAACTCTAATCGCGTTTCGCTCCGAGTGTTTAGATAAGCGGAGTTGTTTGTGAACTAAGAGGGCACTTTCCTTCGACGCGTAGATCTTACGAAACGCCCTGTAGAAAGTTGTCGAACGTGGCCCGGAGAGGATCACTATGCGAAAGAATGTCCGACCGGTCTGGCATCGGCGCGAGTTCGCTCGCGTTACACCGCAGTCACGTTACCGGCGAGGTGTCTAGAGAGAAAATAACGGAGGAGCGCGAGGGACCGTTACCGGGGCCACAGTAAAGAGCTAGACAGACGTGGACGGTAATTTCGGTTTAGAGATCGAGTGACGTGATCGGATTTATTTCGAGCCTCTCGCGAGTCACTTGGTATAAATTCGCGCGTTTATTCCGCAATAATCTGTTATTACACGGCGCGTGAGTAAACTTACTGCTACTATAAATATAATAGTACACCGTTAGACCCGCATAATACTGTACTTCGTGCCATTTCAATCTCGAGCAGTCGCTGCGCTGGTAGGTGAGGTGTGAAACAATCAAATGTCAAAAATAAAGGAGAACCGGTACGATTAATACTTGAGGCTAATGACGTTTCCAAGATACTTGATCATCGGTGGATCAGAACTTGGAATTCAACGGATTAAAGGTTTACTTTTATCGCGCCTACCCCGTCGCGCGCCCCGTAATTTCGGGTGCGCGAGAATATAAGAGCCCGTGAGGGGGGGAAGAAGATAACGGGAGCAACTTTGCGTACGAACGTTTCGCGCGTTAAGGCGCCGTTCACGTTGCGACGATAAAATGTCGCGGCGCGGGTTATCGGCTCGCTTCGATCTCTGCCCTTAAATTATCTGCCCTTTCGGGGCCGAGCCGGCGGAGCTCCGAGTCCAAAATGAAATTTCCTCCCTTCGCCTCGCGCGGAACGCTCACTTCGGGGATTTCTGGATCGGACCGTTTCTCCGTCCAGACTCTATTAGACTGGAGAGCCCTTGTATATACAGCGAATATACAAGCGGGTATACAAGCGGGAAATGAAGCTTGATCCAGCGAAGACGACGGCGCGAGCTTCGGAATCGCGAGTCGAACCGTAATGGGCGAGATTAGATCCGACGTGCGGATTCTGGATTATGTGAACGGTGAATCGATGCGCGAGTTATTTTCCGAGTGACGCCGTACAAGGGGAAAACGGAATCCTTATGAATGTGTAAACATTAATATCGCGACAGCACTAATTAACTTACGTTGAGGAAAAATATGTACGACACTAGCATTTTGCATTGCAATGAGTTTTTAAATATTTGTTGCTAAAAAAACAGTCGTGCCAGCAGAATCCCAGTTTTCGTTTATGTCCAGCACAGGTTGATGTCAACGAGCCAAAACGCCGGCTGGTGCGCAAATTCTTTCATTAAAACAATCAACTTATTCGCGGAACGTTCACGTTTGTTAAGCTGGTACAGTTACTGCAGTACAACGGAATAGGACGTAGACATAAATTTAGTGTTGGTTTCCCTTCTTAATTTGCCATCTCATTGCTTTATTCGATTTGATAAAAATAGCGGCTATGCCGTTTGAGTTTATTATTAGCTTAATAGTCGCAGAAAGAGTTAAAATACAAAACACTGCCAAGTTGGTTGCACCAGTCTTCATTAAAAAAACTACCATGCATTGATAAAATACTGTAAAATATTAATTTCATTAAATATTTCGATAGATTATATTTTCTGACTTCGTGGCTCGACACTCTAATTAAACCCGGTTTTGTCACTCCAGTTACTCCGCGCCAACATATTTTAAACTTGCATTACGGAAATATATTTTAATACCTTTTTCGTAGACGCGCTAACAATAAACTTAAGCGGTACAGTATTTTTATAAACTTAAATGGTACATTATTTTTATCGAAGCAAAAATAAATCAATGAAAGCGGTTAAGATGACAAATTAGCAACAAAAAAGCATTAAATTTACGTCCTATTCTATTGTATTGCAGTAGTTGTGCCAGCATAATAGACGCAGCAACATTCTTATCATTATATAGCCACAGCACATTTATTTAACATTAATTAACGTTAAGTTTCCATATATTACAATTAATATTAATAAATTTACAACATCAATGATTTTTATTGACCGTATCTGGCAATTAAAATTCTTATTGCGAAAAATATTACCCCAACCAGGATTCGAACCTGGGACCTCCCTCAATCCGTGACGGATTTTTCGCAATAAGAATTTTAATTGCCAGATACGGTCAATAAAAATCATTGATGTTGTTAATTACTGCTGGCGACTTTTAAGAGTATTCTTATTAGTTTAATAAATTTAATTCAAACACTATTTATAGTATAGAGTATCCTATTAGTATCACTGCTGAATAAAAGTTCGACACATTACAACGGAAACAAATACTATGCTCTACAAAAGTTAATCAGTAGATTATCACGTGAAAACAGTGAATAGTCACCGAATTGCAATTATAAGTAAGTATAGCACTGAAAATCGCAGTGGTATATTCGTAACAGTAAATCAATGACCATTTACTGTTTTCAGTGATAATCTACTGATTGACTTTTAAAGAGTGACGTCCAATATTGCATAAAACGCTATTAGATAATTTTTCCAAGTCACTTAATACAAACAATTAAGGTAGACATGGAGAATGCAAAATAAATAACGTAGACCGTTAAAATAAATGTCTATACATCCTGATTGATTTTGGATAAAATAAACAAACCAACATGTTGTTTAAAAAAGTGTTATCTTATTTAAAAATGCGGCTACATTGTATTATTTATTCTACTAGTATTATTATTTATTCTACAGTTTGAAAACTTTCGAAAAAATGAGTATATTTAAAACATATTTTATTAGTACCATATAATTAATTTCAAAATATTTTTACACGGGAGATTTTACATGAGATAAATAATGCAGATACAGAATTATTATTCCGAATTTTAATATCAGGATTTTAGTGACAATAACTTTTTCGAATTAATTTGAAATATACTCGAATATTTATATCCGTAATACAGGGTGATTCAAAATAGGTATAGTGTCCCTGAAATGTCGTATTCCTGATTAAATTCTAAAATGTTCTCCGAAGCTTAGTTTTTGAATTATTCAAAGAAATAGTCA
>NW_011967076.1:61542-69178 GCF_000949405.1 Vollenhovia emeryi
TATGGAAAGACTCACCCTGTATACACTTGTTAAATAATAACTTCATAAATAAATTGTACATTTGACTAAACAAACGTTGTAAATTTACGTAGTTAATTTAATCTTTTTTTTACTTGTTTGATATTATGTAACTATAATAATTTATATTGACAGCCTCGCTAATTCCTCCACGTAATATAAGAATTGAAACACCTGATCATTACTGTTTAACAAAGATGGAAGGAAAGAAGAAGGGCAGAAAATTCCAAGTTTATCAAAAATTTAAAGGACGCTTGCGTGTTTCCTTACAAGCATCCTAACGACGGCGCAAACGGACAGCACCGAATATGCCGATAATAAAAACTGTAAAGATAAGTGCGGCAACTCACTGCTCGAGGAGCATTTAAAAAATTCAAATGCCAGACATCTTATCCCACGAATTCATGCAACGTACTTTTTATGCAGCCTTAATTTCCGTCTAATCCCCGCATAATTTAATACGAGGACGCTTCTCGACACGAGGGCCGAAACTTTTGCGCGCCACTGTACGAATTGTGCCCTTCGGGACCGAGACTCCTCCGGGATCATTTCGTACGGTTACATTCCGACCTTCTCTCCTGGGCGAATGGAGGTGTGTGTGCGTGTGTGTGCTGCCTTGGTCGTATAGGGCGACCCTCTAAATCGCGGCAGCAGAAAATACACGGAATAGAGTACGTGGAAATACGGTTAGATCTCTCGGCTGAGTCGTGTGCCGGGTCGCCTATATTTAACGTAGGAGAAACGGCGTTCTGAAGTGCGAGAATCGGGATAGATCACGATGCCCGATGCCGGCGGGCATTATCGAAGAACCCGCGGGGCTCTCGACTTTATCTCGTCCTCGCGCGAAATCATCGCTCCGTCACGTCGCCCGCGCGATCTTTTCTATACATGGGCGATTATGTACACGATGCAGCTCGATACGACTCTCTCTCTCTCTTTCCCTCGAAATATTACCGAATTCTTTTATTCGCAGCATATAATGTTATCTCTGAATTTTAATTCAGATTTATAATGTGTCATCCGATCCCTTCTTCTGATATTTCCAGTCTTTTAGTTTATAATGTTTCACCCGTCTCGATTCCCATCCGTCCATTGAATATATTTACAAAAGAATTAAATTTCTTGCCGGAAAAATGTTCTATCTGATGTCTCATGTATTGTAAATACCTAATTTTAGCGCGTATCGATGTATTTCTGATTAGAAAAATTACTTGGCACAGAGACTTCAAGTTACATAAATCCATCCTTAATTCCGACTATTGCCAAAGGAGGTTGGCATAACGAAGAAAACGCGTGGCCAACATTTTGACAATTTTAGGTATTCGTAAATTAATGGTGTACTATGCAAAAAAAGATCTCGCAAAAATAAAACACATACCTAAGTAAAATACGATGTATGACTTTATAAACATCTTAGTTTTACGTTTTAGTTTTAAGGTAGTTAGGTCACAAATTATCAAGTTATAGATTTTCTTTAAACTTACAGTAAAACTAATTTAGATATTAATACGTACGTGTGTAAAATTTGGATTTGACTCGCCGTATAGTTTCCGAGATATAATCACTTAAAATTAACTGTTTTTAACATTTCACTTATCGCCATTGGCTGCTGAGGTAGAAAACCTGACACTTGGACATGTATTTGTCAGCAGCAAAAAATAAGTAGTTGAATGGTTAAAGAAGTGCATGTTTAAATTTCAACGACGCTGACCGTGTGGTATCAGAGTATTATAAATTCAAAGGAAAATTTGGCTAGACTAATTTTCTCGTGCACGGTAATGCTTTGCGGATGTGGCAACGTAGGTTATGCCAATCTCTTTGTTTTTCGGTTAATTTTTCTTTGCGGTTTCGCTTCTGCTCTAACACTTTCTTTTTTATAAAACGCCCTCTATATCGTAACTCGTTTTCCATTGTGATAATTAAAATATTTTTCACAATTTATCGCATTCACGATGAAATGCGAAGTTGTCATGATCAACGTTCTGCTAACACTACGTAATTCGGAATACTGTTTCATTTTCTATAACTTTTTTTATTTTATCGGTTGTTAATATTCTAGGAAAAGCAATAGTGTTAAAAAATCTGTTCTTGAATTTGATATAAAAGAATTTATCGTCTATTGAACTCTATTGGTCAAGTCTCATTTTGACTAGAATAGTTGGGAAAGAACTACCTTAAGATTTTCTCCAAGTTTGTAAAAAATGCGTATGCGTTAACAAATGCATTGAATAAAATCAGAGAGGAAGAAGGGGGAGCAGAAGGAGGAGAGACGGAAAGGAGAGAGCGAGAGAGAGTGAAAGCACCGAAATGAGAAAGGGTGAAAGAAATGGAGGCAATAGCGAGTTATAAGAGCTAAGGAAAGTGAAGGAGAAGCAAGATGAAAGAAGATAATACGAGAGAGGGCTGCGTCGGATGTGACTCATCCCGACGCCACCATCGTATACAGGGTGGCCGTAAATTCGCGCTCACGCGTTTCTGGATCGTTCGATCGCCGACGGATACTAAAAGACACGCCGCATAAATGTGTGGGAAAAATTGCCGCGGCTGCGACTGTCGAAATCAACCGCCACGTCGGTAGAATCGCATGAAAAGAGCATCGAGCTTCCAAGTGCGCTAAAATAATGCATCGCGATTTATTAAATGTCCCTCTTTCCCAACTGTTTCCGCGTATCACGTCCTTTCAAAGTCAATCGCTCTTGTTTTTGCTTATTTACATCGATTAGCAGCGATCGTGCACTGAGAGAAATGCTTCGATTGTATCAACAAGACATGTACGATAGAATGCATTTTGGTTAAACCAAACAGAATTTCTAATGCTAGACTTCACTAAACGTCTGGTAAATCCTAAGGGAATTCTGATTCGTCCATTTTCTAACAGACGACTGGTTGAATCTACCAGATTTTCAATTGATGCAACCGGATTTTTTTTCAGCCCAGGCATCGACCAGAAAGAAATGCAATTATTATCGAGCACGCCAATTTTTAATTCAAGGCACTTTCCAAGAAAAATATTTGCGAACCTTCATAGTTTTTAAGTAAAACCTGATGCAAGTTCAGCTATAACTGATTCTGACTTGAGATGGTAATCTCCATTCGGAGTATTCGTCTTTGACAATAAAATTGTATGCCTGCAAGATTATCGCTTTTCGTTTGCTGCAAATTTCGAAGGCAAATCTACCGTTTTATCGATCTAGGTATATCGCGTGTCGTGGGAAATCGCGAACAACTAAGCACTCCTCGCGCCGGTATCGATTTCCGCCGCGCGCGTCACAAGAGCGGCGACGACCATCAGGAAATCCGTACGTCATCGCGCACGGCCGCGAATTACGTCATCGCGAGACGCTGCTAAAGCTGTAAATTTCCGAAAAGGGCGGCGCGAGGCGAAGGACACAACCGGTAAGAAATGCTTCCTCTCGAAACCGTAGCCGGATACGAGGCGGAAGATACGAGAAGAAATACGAGTCGAACCGCGAGGAAAATTGCAATGCGAATATACTACGAGTAATACGCGGAGTGTCGAACTGATCTGAGAATTTATGTCTATTAAGTTATTTTTTAATTTTTCTCACGAATAAAAGAAAGCAATTGTAATTAAATTCCCCGGAGAAAAGTCATCAAGCGCAAAGGACGCTGGGTGTGGAACGAAAAAGAGAATCGGCACACATCGGAATTTGTTTTTAAATGAAGCTCTCCAAGTTCATTTCAGTCTCCGAAGTCAATGAATTAAGTGCGACTGTTACATTAGTACCTAATTTTCTCTAATATATAAAAATAATAATAAAATAAAATTTCTATATCGTTTGATATTCACCGGAGGTATTTACTGAAAGATATTTACTAAAAGTCTCTAAATATTGGGACATTAAGGGCTCTATAAATTTACCGCTGACTTCGCGGTCGCCGGGACGATAAAAGTCGGAGTAATTCTGTCGAAGACGATCGGCAGGTTAACCTCGACCTCCGACCTTGTGGCGGGCGAGGGGAGAAGGGAAAGGGCAAAATGCAAGAGTGATCGATGAAGAAAAGTACGCTATTTTAGCAAAACTAGAGTACCTGAACGAAATGTGGGTGAATCTGGTGTTCGATACGCGATGATACCTCGTCGAGGGAGGAGACGAAAGGAGAAAGCGTCATTTCTGACAGTGACGGATTTCTCTTTCCCTCCCGCTTTACTTCCATTAAGGTTAATGTGAAAAGATTTCGTTTACCCGGAGAAGAAAAAAAACATTCGGAGAAAACTACGATATTTTTGTGACAATGCGTTCGATGAAGATGTAACGTAATTTATTTCTAGAGAATTTACACTGAAAAAAAGTCTGATAGATTCAACCAGTCGTCTGTTAGAAAATGGACGAATCAGAATTCCTTTAGGATTTACCATAAAGGATATTTCATAACCAGAAGTTTGCTAGACTTGACTACAAATCTGGTAAATGCTAAAGGAAATTCTGATTCGTCCATTTTCTAACAGACGACCGGTTGAATCTATCAGATTTTTTTTCAGTGTAGGAAAGTAGCGACGAAAAGGTTTAGCGAATCCTGCTTCGCATATTATAAGTTACATTAAGAGGATCCTTCAGCCATCTTTTTACCGACACAGTCAAATATAGTTTTTGCGCTTGTAATTCTTTTTACGAGTTTTTATGCACAAAATAATACCAGGATAAGTTGCGGACCGCATAGCAGAACATTTTCATACTTAAAACACTCAGTTCAGAAGTCTGATAAAAAAAAGATATTGGTATTTGAAAGTTTCAATTCGTAGTTCTAACTAAATTTGAAATAAGCTTTGTAAAATTGCAAAATTCTTCCACACGATTAAAGTACGCATAAAAACAAAACCAGGAACAGTCGTACGTGATTGAGGTTAGCTAACCTCAATGATTTATAAAGTGATATTTTTAATTTACCTCCTCTTTTTATATAAAGTCGACTGTTCTCTTAAGGGGATCCTAAAGCCGCTGGCGAACTCGACCAGTGTCGATAAAATAGGAGACGGAATTAAAAACGTCAATTATCGACATGTTTAATTCCAAGTGCTACTCAATCCGAGAAATGTATAGCCAATCAATTTGTAACTTTTACGAAAAAGCAGCAATTTTGTTAGCTACACATTGCTCAAACCGAGATTTTGGATCGAATTCTCGCTTCGTCAACACCATGATTTTACTGACAATCTGACAGATGTTTAGCAGCAACCTCTCTCGAAAAAGCCTGCAACTATTTCTACACGCCGTACCGCTCTTTTTCTCTTCTTCTAAACTTGGATTTCTTGACTTGCGTTTATTAAAAGTAATCTTTTTTTTCTAGGCTATTAATCTTACAATTAGTTCTAATTGCACGACATTGTTCTTATATGTTGTCCCTAGAGTATGCTGGTCTCATTTTGTATACATTTATTGTAGAATTCTTGTATCAAGCAAATATTGTCGCCAAGTGTACCAAAAATTAGTACAACTTTTAAGTTTTTTCGTTTTTTATATAGAGTCGACGAGCATAGTCTAGATTTTGGTGCGTACGTTAATTCCGTAAAAGAGTTTTGCATTTCTATAAAGCCAATTAAAAGTTTACTTCTAACAAAGAATGTCGATAAAACAGACGCTTTAGGATCCCCTCATCAAATCATAGTGCACGATTTCTTCCCCCTGCGTCTCTCGTATTCTCCAAACACGCCTAATAATATATAAGAACAATATAATAGAACAAAAAGTTTAAGTTTTCGGGCGTTATTATGTCGCGCATAATTACACGTTCCTATCCTCGCACGAGGGCCGGCGGGTATAACAATTAATGTGATTTCACGCGAACGGCCGGCAATTATCGCGCGATGCGAGCGAACGCGTTCAAACGTGGAAGAATTGTTTTCATACGCCCGTAATTTATGCGGTAAGAAACCGCGCGCGGATGGGAAAAGTGAAAGAGAACTTCCTTATTCCCGCGTATCGCGAGTGCAGCGAGCGCGCGGTATAATTTATGCGCGGATGCAACTGAACGTAACCCGAACGCGATTGTCTCGAATCACCCGAGTTGTTGTTGCGCCAAGTTTAACGGCAGCCTCACTTTCACTCGCCGCTGAGAATCCCCCCCCCCCCCACCCGCGATATTACCAATTACCGACGTGACAGCGGCACAGAGCGTGTTTCCGACGCGTCGAATTTTAATAAACCGAATCCCCCGATATGTTTAAAATCGATCCGCCTCCGATAAAAGTTCGAGCGGAACGTCATGTTCGGCGAGCCCGCGTTTTCCATTTATATTGGCTATTTATAATTGCCTCGGCCGACTCTCGATCACTGTAACTCCGCTTACCTTCTGAGAGAATTTAACGAATAATCGCGGCAATGTAATTTTCCAAGAGCAGCCCCTCCCCCCCGCGTACCTAAATATTTAAATAATTCGCTGCACTGAGAGTAATTTCCAGAGATTAATTTCCGAGGAGCCTGGGAAATTAATCGAATACTCCGAGCATTTTTCTCAAAATTCCGCCGCGCTCTACTCTACTGTACCCTGATGTCGCATTTCCCCTTCGTGCTCTAATGGATCTTTACAGCCGCCAAGTGTGTGCACCAAACGCGACTGTACCGTTAACATGTCATCGTATGACTGTAGTCGACCGATTCGCTTTCCACGTGACGGGGCAACGGCCGAAAGAGCGATCGATTAGCGAGCGAGATTCAGTGAAAATCTGTGCCACCGTAGGGTGCAGTTTAGCCTCCACTTTTTGGCACGGGTTTCCGTGCCAACCAATGTATAGCTCGGGGGAACCGACAGAGGTTGTCTAACGGACAAAACGATTATCTTCACGCTCGGCTTGGCGCGATCCCTATTCGCAGAAGCGCGATCGATGCCGCGATCGCGGGCAAATCCGACAGATTATTGTTCCACGCTGCAGAACAGGCTCATCGAGAGACCGAATTCGCATCCCCCTGTCAGACGAGTGTGTGCCTTTTTTTTCGGCACCGCAGGTCGCCATACGGTCTCAATTAAACCAATTCATCGTAACACGGCAGCAGATTTTTCTCCCGTTTCACAGATACTTTGGACAGTATTCTTCTCGAGAGCATGCCTTGTAGTAGCTCATAAACACACGGACAAAAACATTTTTTTAAACCAAGTAAATAGATTTACGTAAAATAATTTTTTTACTAAAGTAAATATTTTTTCTATTTAAATAAAAATATCAAATTTAAAGTAAATTTATGTATTATATTAAGTAAATTAATTTAAATCGTTACATTTTCTACATTCAAATAAAGATTTCACGAGGTATAGAATACTATTTATTAAATGAAATAATTGTTTTTGTTAAATAAGAAATCCAATTTTCTTCGCTGTGAAAATTACGTCTTAGTAAACATTTTTTTAATTTAAAATCATCTATTCTTTGACATTTAATAAATACTTAAATTAAAGCATGTTTTAATTTGTTTATTAGTTTTTGAACTTAAGTTAATAAGCTATTAAGAGCCATCTAATGAATAATTTTCTTGAGTAAAGTAATTCTTTTTATTAAGATATGTTTTTTATCGGTGCGCTCTCTCGAGATGTAAAAATTATTCTGAATTGAACGGAGAGGATGCCGTTTTCGGTGGGGGTGGATCTTGGTGGCGTAATAATA
>NW_011967076.1:72210-81122 GCF_000949405.1 Vollenhovia emeryi
AACCAATTTTTGCATAAAATTTTTCTATGCCATATTTCTTTTGAGCAGTGTATTTCTGACAATGAGCGAATTTTGTTTACTTCTCCCGACTCGGTAAACGATTATTTGTCAGTGTTAAAATCCTCACTTAAATCGATTAAACTTTTTAAATAGAATGCTAATAAGCATCCCATTTAAATCACTGTAAAGAATAAATTGCACAAGTTCGAACTCTGGCTGTGGTGATATTTTACGCACTGAATTGTTTACAGTGTTTTAAACAGGATGCTTAATAGTATCAAAATTTAAATTGATTCAAGTGTGTGGATTTACTGCCGCAACATAGTTGTGTTTGTAAACCGGCAAATAATCAGCGCGCAATTTATCAAGTTGGAAAAAGTATACAAAATTCACACAGAAATATCGTTACAGGGTAACAAGATCCATCCCGGCCGAAAATAACATCTTCTCTAATTGTGCGATTTATATCGGTCCTGTTTCACCAATTATTGCTTATTTTGCGTGCAGTGAGGGTTCGTTGAGACTCGTCATGTCGCAACTTCGTAATTGTGTTAATATCTTGATAGTTTGGGGTCATAAATTAAGTCAGCGTGTTAAGACAAAGTGTAGGTGAGATTAACTGCAAAACAATTCGTTATCTGTTCACCGGGTTATCGCGATTTGGTTATTTGCTGGAAATTTCAGCCACCGAAGTACACAGCGCACCTCCAGCGCGTCAAAATTAATTTCTAGCCCCGGAATGAGCGCAAGTTTCGAACGTAAAATCTTTTCAGCTTCTAGCATTAATACCGCGATCGAAAGTAAATTTCCTTTATTCCAGTCTGTTTGACTTGGCGCTCTCGCCGCGTTGACGGAAATTCAGTTTCCCGACAACAAAACGGCCCTGGCATTCTCCAAGGCAACCTTTAGTACATCTAACTGAAAGAACATCCGGCAACGGTCCGGGACACCGTATATAAATCCGACAATGTCAGCGACCGTTTCGCCAGCTGGGCTCTGGAGTTAGCGAACTTTAAAAATGGATCCAGCGGCGCGCCCCGACGCTTTTCTTCTCTTTCGCTTCTATTTTTTCCGGCCCTCCAGAATTACGCATCCTATCGATGGACCGCGTCCGCTAGCTTTTCGGTCTGCAGGTGACGACAGATTTGCGACTTCCGGCGCGGCGGCTCGCCCGTCTCTTTCTCTCGGGCAAAAACGTAGGACTTTCGAATTGATTTCCTCCTTTCGCTACGCGGCTGCTACTTTACGTCGGTAATTCGGCGCGGCCATAAATTCCACCCAACTCTTAACCGTCCGCTCGAAAGCTTTCTTCGTTAATGCTTCGTGAGCGGCTTTTTCCTTCTCCCTTTCTTCCCGCCCCGTCACCCTATGGCCCGTGTTCTTGCTTCCGCTTTTCCTTGATAACGTGCTGTCGCGATCTTTGAAGTTTCTTCGAAACGTTTACAATGCGCCTATCTGACTGAAATTTAAGAAATTCTTACACAGTATCTTACTTTACTTACTAGTTTAGAAGAAGCGACTACATCGAGTCTTGCACATTAAATATTTACGTTCAAATTCAACATGAATGTACATCTAAATGTCTTTTCTCTATCAAAAAGTTGTTCAGAAAGAATTATTTTAAACAAGATTACATATTTTTCCGTTACTTTGGCCAATTTCAAATTACGCTCTCGCAAAGATTAATACATAATTAATTAATGACATGCTCTACGGTACGTGAAAAGGTAATTTAGAAAATTTTCGTCTCCCGCAAACCGTCGATGATGGTTTAACGTAGCGAAGATGTCAAAAGATGTCAATTTCAAATTATCAAACCGTGTCCGGAAATTAAAATGTCGCCATTTCATTCACTCTCGCGGGTAAAAGATTATACTTTTCCTATTGTTGAACTTGCTCGATAAAAAGATTTTGCATTATGAAGTTAAAACAAAAGCTAATACAATATCGGTGCATATCCAACTGTCGTAAGTCTGATATATACCTACATTTATTCCGTGAAGTAGATATGTAGATATATAATTTAACAGAATGAGATTTTGTAACTGTCTGGTATAAAAGAATTTAATTTTTTAAGAATTCTTTTAAAATTAATTTTCTGTTGAATTAAAATTTCAGGCAAAATACAATTCGTATGCTACATGCGAGTGTGCTAAAATGAGGAAAATATTCATTTTCTCTCATTGCCATTTTCATAATTTTCACAATATTCACAATATTCCATTATTATTATTCTTTAGTAAAAAAACTTTTTAAAAATTATTTAAGAAACTACTAATAGATCTTTCTGTTATCATAAATTTGCATAACAATCAGCCAATATTCTAAGATTCGATGGACTCTAACGTGACTTCTTCATTATTAGATGACATCTTTTAGTCGAGCAAAATCAGTTTTATTGCAAATCGTGCAAACGAATTTCATCTCTCGTAACTTCCACGGTTTGCCAGAATAAATATTGAAACAAGTGCAACTAATAAGGTATAGAATATTTCTGTAAATCTAGTTGGTTTACACTTTATATAACTGACATTTAATATTCACCAGAATAGAAAATCGTTGGAAAAAGCGGAATATACACATCCAATAAAACTACGTATCAACATCTGATATATTTTCGGATATGCATACTTGTCGTGGATATACCGTAGAAATACTCCGAAATATCGTATCGGCCCCGAAACTCCACTGTCACCTGCACATCGTAACGTTGATACAGCACATCTTGAAAGTTGCATCGAATAGTTAATGCAAACTAGGTGTACAATATTTCATGTAACTTCGGAGCTCTGTATCGGATTCCAAGTTCACGTGTCACGTTAGAAGCGTTATAAGTGCGAGCTTTAGTCCTGCCCTCTTATGTCAGTCTGGTTTCCATTCCTCTTTCCTTCTAGTTTTGTCGCAACCTCCGATAGCAAGATTCAATAACAAGTACAAAGCAAAAGCCTCGTCATATATTTATGCCTATCAGTGGTTCCTTAATGGAAGCAGCTTCGGCAAAAAAAAATTGACACTTTTCGAATGTAGAAAGTCTTGAATCGCTGCAAGCGATAAGCGTTAGACTTTTTCGAATTAACAATAGAAACTCTTTGCTAATAATTGTAACTTATAAGAACTAGACTGTATATAATCGCTACTTGTGCGTCGAATAATTGCGACCAAAGTAAGTTAATGATATTGTTGCAATGATTCTAATTCCCTTAATATTCTTATTTAAACAATTATACTAAAAATATGTAAAAATTTACAAAACATTTAATATATCTGTTATATTGTCAGAGATTGCGACGTGTCAAAAAATTGCACTGCAACTTTATTTGCAATCGTTTAAGCAAGAACTAGCTTCCCCCCCCCCCCACCGTCGCTGGATCCACGGATCCTTGATTCTAGGACGAGGCTAAATTGCAACGAGGGCGGCTTGCAACAGCTCGTCACGAATCTCGTCGCCTTTCACAAGTACAACGTGTTATTATCGATTTCGATCGGTAGATTTACGGCAGATAATAGCGCACGCGGAGATAACTGCGAGTTCACTTTACAAATCGTGCGGTTTATGCGATAAGTAAATTAATAAATAACTAGCAAGTTGTCTCTTTGGTGCAATTAATGCCCAATTTTGTGAATATAATCGATCAATCAATCATAATTAATAACAATGATTAATGATTCATCCCTGATATGACTATGGCGATATATCGGTCGTATATTATTTAGTGTTTGTTTTTGGAGAACAATTTGGAGCGCGATTAAAAATTTCACCTAAATACAGATCTGAAAATAATTTATATAGGGCCATCGAAACAATTGTATCGGACGCGCAAGCTGGTTCGATAGAGTGTCAAAACTTTTCGCGCATTATCATCATGCCCGAGTGTCCTACATAATTAGTTTAATGGTTTAACACAATTACTTTCGGATCTGCGTCTGGCCTAGTTTTTATATATTTCGGCGAAACCGTTCTTTCCGTGTATCCTCCGCATGATTTACACTCCATTTAGCATTTTGGTGCGAACAAATAAATTAATAGAATTATCACGAGCGGATCGCTCGTGACCAAATGTTTTCCACGTAAATAACTTTTGGTATCGTAGGATTTAAAGAGAAAATTGCATTGTTCGGCTTTACTGAACAAAGTGCTGATGTTATGAGTTACCAGCCGCCTGTCTTAAACCAATTAGACTCATTCTTGCGCTGACGCGATATCGAAAGTCTTTGTCCGCCTTCGTTCCTTTCTCCGTCGCACCCTTTTTTCTCACACGTCTGTTAGCGGTCTCCCCGGATCAGCGATAAGATAGCCGCGGCACATTGTCCGATCTCATCCACGATCGCGCTACAGCCTCGAGCGAATTGAACTCCAATTTGCAATCGTGTCCTTGCGCTCGCGATAAGCAATCTCGTTTTATTCATCGCCGATGATGACTGGCTCATTCAGAACTTGACGGCAGAATTCTGCGTTTTGTGGTGTAAAAACGGTTGAAACGAGTACTTGGAGAACTTAATTTCACAGCCAGGTACAGAATTTTATTGCCGTTAAGGCCTGTGTCCACGATACTAGAATTTTGTCCAAGTTCTAGTTCCGTGAAACGTGTCGCCAATCAACTTGCAGCTTTTATGGAATAGCCGCAGGGTTGATTGGCTGCACGTTTCTCGAAACTAGAACTTGGATCAAGTTCTAGCATCGCGGAGACACTGGCCTTTAACGAAACAATTTTTCAGGTTGTTTTTATCTCTCTGCAAAATTATTCCCACTTTATCCAATTCTCTGAAATTTTTATAGAATCTCGGTGGGTAAAATCTTGTAGAGATCGTTGTCAGGCAAATTAAGTTTTGCCGGGTTAAAAAAAGCATCTAGACAAATAAAACGAACAGTGGACATTAATCAAATCCTGAGACTCGAGCAATAAATGTATTGTTTCCCAAGTTTCTCTTAAAAATATAATCTTGTCATTTGAAATGAAGACCGGTGAATTATAGAGTACCTTTTGCCCGGGTCCAGAATTCTTTAATTCGCCGTATCTATCTCAATACTTCTAAAAATAAGTTCTCGCAGACTATGGCCCGGTTTCACCAAACGTCGCTTAATTTTAATCTTAGTTTAATTCACGTTTGTCTCTTTCTGAAGTGACAGTTGGAAAGAGACAAAGAACAAATTCAGCTAATAATCTAAATGTCTTTGATCGAGCTGGCGCAATTTACCGCATTCGGCGGTGCGTCCCGTAGATATCGCGAATTATTTGCGGACAAGTCGCCGACTGCCGGCACCTGCTCACCGTGCGTAGATCGCGATGGGACGACCAAATCGGACGCGCGCAATTGCGACGGCTGCGGTGATCCCGACGCAATCACTCGTACGCAGCCCTTTCCCCCCGTCGATGTTTGTTTAACGCAGTTACCGTGAAATACACGGAATCTCGTCACCGCTCTCTGCTCCTCTCTCTCTCTCTCATATACACGCGCATCGCCCCGTTTACAGGATATTTACACGCCTCCGACATCCGTCGCTCGCTACGGCTACGCGGGCACGCATATGCGTTTATTCGCACGCGATGCGAAAATAGTTTTCACTTATTTATCGCGAGGAGACGCCGACCCGAGTACGCGGGTCCGATTTATCTCAAATTTATCCCCGAGGTGTCGGGGCCGCTGCGGTTTCATTTTCATTCATACGGAAGCTGCGAAGATTCTTTGCGTCGCGAAACAGAAGGGCCGCCACGAGCGCATCTGCGCGCCCTCCGAAATCGAGCACACGTGCTCGATCGGCAATCCGCGAAATCCACGCGTTTTGTCGGAAAATGCCGGCGCGTGTTTTACGAAACCGACATTGCGGGAGAATGCGCGAGATCATTCCGCCGCGTACCGATTTGTCAATAATTCCTTCGACTGAAACACACGATTGTAATAATCCGTTGTAGAAAAAAAAGAAAATATAAGACAGCGGGGTTTCTGCTAAACTAATGGGCATCGTGTGTAGGTTCCATCATAAATTTATTGTTCTTGGAGTGAAATCTGTTTAGTGGAAAATACATTGTTAAATCGTGCGTGTAATTGTTGCGAAAAAGATTTGTGAAATTGGATGTTGAAAACTCGCTGTCTTGTATTATGAGCTTAACTCATGATAGAGGACTTTCCTCTGTAAATAATTTGTCTCTGGTACCGATGCGACAATGTGACTACACGGAGAGGATTTTCTTTCAAAATTTCTACCCTGAAAATATCAGCAAAATATATGGCAAAATTTCCAAAGACTCTCATAAAGTTCTTGTTTATTTACTAGTAAAGTGTATGGTGCAATTTCGAAAAACTCTCCTAAAGTTGTTCAAAATGTCACGTTGTCCCTAGTTACTAGTAAAATGTACGGTAAAATTTCACAAAACTCACAAAATTCTTGGAAATGCCACGTTGTCCCACGATTACATGATTTTCGGGGTAAAGGATTTCATGGGATTTCGAAGACCCATGAGTTTTTTTTAAATTTAACCATATATTCTATCAGTCAAATGTACACTAAATATAATCATTAGTAAAATGTATGGTGAAATTTCAAAAACCTCTGGTAAAATTCTTTGAAATGCCATGTTATCCCACGATTACATGATTTTCAAGGTAAAAAGTTTCATGGCATTTCGAAGAATTTTACTAGTAATTATACTTATTATAGTACACATTTTATACTAATAGATTGTATGGTAAAATTTCCAAAACTTTTATGAAGGTCTTCAAAACACCATGAAACTCTTCGCCCTGGAAATCATGTAATCGTGCACTGAAAAAAATTTCTGGTTGAATATGGACGAATCAGATAATTCCTTTAGGATTTACCAGAATTTCTGTAGGATTACAGGAATTCTGGTAAATCCTAAAGGAATTCTGGTAAATCCTAAAGGAATTATCTGATTCGTCCATATTCAACCAGAAATTTTTTCAGTGTGGGACACGGCATTTGGAAGAATTTTATGAATTTTTTTAAATTTATTATACATTCTACTAGTAATTATACTTGCAATTAGTATACATTTTACTAGTAGATTGTTAGTTAAAATTTCAAAAAAATTCTCATAAAGGTCTTCAAAATGCCACGGTGTCCCACGATTATATAATATGTTTTTCAGGCTAAATTTTAAGAGAAAATTCTCTCCGTGCATCGTTCGTTGGCGAGATCGTATAATTTGTCAATAACCTTTCTAACATGGTTCCTCGACTGAAACAAGCGATTATAATAATCTGTCGTGAGCCCAAAAAATTGATTATAAATAATTTGTCTTTAACAGCAACGCGAAACAACGTACTTAACTATCGTTTGCACGCGCGATCGAATTATTTCAGATTACTCAATTAATTATAACGAGTTATTTTATGACACTTGGTAAGATATCCCGCATATACCATTGATCTTCCACGTTTTTACATCGCACGTCGAAAGGTCATCTCGAAAGACAGCCGTAATTTTTTCACGCGGGATAAATAAAACTTAAAATATGACGGACTCATTTAGAACTGAATGTGATAAATCTTGACTTACGAGCGACCTTCGAGAAAGAGATTTATCAAGATTTAAAATGCAAGAATCGTTCTCAGACCTCGAGTCTTCGCTACTGAAATTCAGACTAGGAGAGAGTTCGATAATTATCTTTAATTAAAATTTCAAGAAGCCTCACACAAGCGGCACAGGATGACGTATGTATTCCCGATACGAGTCTTTCTCTTCTCGTTCCCCTCCGTCGGCGCGAGATGATATCTGGGGATATCTGGGATCGTCCGGAAATAGAGTGTAAATCGTAATTATGAGACGTGCGTTACTCGAATGTTAATAAGCATGGTACAAACACGATGAGGGTGCAAGAGCCAAAATCGGCGCGAGTCATCGCGCGGAAATAGAGAGATGTCTCGTCGACGTTTCTTCTCTCCCGTCCGCGCGATCGTGCCGACCGATATTAGCCTTGGCCGCGAACAAAAGCCCGATACACATTGCGCACGCGTTCGCCTTGAATAATAAAATTTGCGCGAAAAGACTTCTGACCGGACGTGACTCACGCGCACGCGCGTTTTTTTTCCTCTTCCGGGGAAATAAAAGGCGCCGACTCGACGTCGTCGGATATCACGCGAACGATCCGTTCCGATTCTACGTGCCGGCGGATGCCGCGGCATTGTTGCAATCGCGGAATTTTTCTAGGCGATCAAAGCCAATCTCTATCCTCGACGCCCCCCTAGCAACTTTGAACGCGGCACAGCCGCTGAATTATCGCTCAGCCTCGCCGTGAAAATGTCTTAATTCAGATTCACGGCTTCTCGGATAAATTCCTAGTTCGATTTTGCCCGCCGGCAAAATCTGTCGGCGCAGCATCATTTTCATAATTGAACAATTCTCACGCGGCTAAAGGAGTTAAATTAAATTAAAGGCCACCGAGTTGAGAAAACGAACGTACGCTACTTGTGGCCGCGCTTTCTACACTTTCCCACAATTTTTCCGTTCTCTTTCTCCGTTTAACCGTCCAATTATTATCCCAATGAAGTATAATCACGTTAAGCGAATACGCATTTGTTTCCTTTCAGGTAGGAAGTGCGGCGGTAGAGCGTCAGACGCGAGGAGAGATCTCGTTATTTATTTATACATTCTCGAAACTTGAATTGCCCGGGCCCTTTAATTTGCAATGTTAAGTATCCTCCCAAGGAGTAATATTGCGCCGTCATCGCGCTAACTTCCCACGAAAGTAATAACGCACGATACTTGGGCGGGAAGACACTGCCGAAGAAGCCTGCATGCATCCGCACAGAGGCGCAGAGGCGGTCTTTATGCGGCGGCAAAAGGAGAGCGTGTACTTGGGACGACATATTACGAAAAACGGCATACACTTTTTTTTCAAATAACACTGTTCATTAAAATCACGTATTGTCGTTCCTCTCGAATAAGCTCG